>NW_027466540.1:470000-552500 GCF_050575085.1 Anarhichas minor | reverse complement strand
CTGATGAGGAAGCTTCAAGTCTTTGACTTTAACGGATGTAAAATATTTTTGGAGAAACAGAAAAGTTAAGTTTTAAATGTTTAAATGTTTATTTTTATTGTTGAGAATAAAATACCAGAAACGCAGCTGTGAGCTCAGTTTTTAGGATCAAATTCAAATGTTATAGGACGACATGTAGACCTTGAACACACAGAGAAGCTTTGTTCAGTCACGTCTCTCATCTATTAGTATTCCTTTTGTTTCTCGTCTCTGTTTTGTTCCGTCTCCTTCCTCTTCGTCTCCTTCCTCCTCTTCTTCATCACTCGCTATTTTACGCCCTCCAATCTTCTTCTTATCTCGTCCATATAACTCTCTCTCTCTCTCTCTCTCTTCTCTCTCTCTCTCTCTCTCTCTCTCTCTCTCTCTCTCTCTCTCTCTCTCTCTCTCTCTCTCTCTCTCTCTCTCTCTCTCTCTCTCTCTCTCTCTCTCTCTCCTCTCTCTCTCTCTCTCTCTCTCTCTCAGCTCACTGGCTGTTTTTCAGCAGGTTACAAACAACCAGAAGTAGAAAGACAGAAGTTAGTTGTGTTTCCTGACAGAGAGCTAAAGCTTCACATTCTACTCTGTAAACCTGATAAAACATTCAGCAGTTCAACTTCTTTTTCTGGGTCAGTTTTTGAATGAATTACAAAGAAAAATCCACAGAATTAAGCTGTATTTCTCTAACAAAGAGTCACTTTTTAACTTTGTATTTACTGAAATGAAGTTGAGGTGTTTTCCACAGGTGTGTAATCCGGGGAACACCTGACATCTTGTGTTGAACGTGTTAATGATTTAAACGTGTTTAACACACACGACACCTTCTTCAGGTGAGACAGAAATCTGCTGATTGTACAGCGACAGCGCTGAGAGACAGAAACGTTCTGGAAGTTTATTTTGATGCTTTCAATGAGAACGAAATATGAGGAACGCAGCTGTGAGCGAATCTTGTCTTTACTGTATTTTATTCATGTTTTAAATGAAAATCTTTCACTTAATAAAAAAAATATCCCCGCAAAAGTAAAAATTATTGGACAAATAGATAAAAATTTCAGAAAGTTATTAGTAAAATACCTGCAAAAACTGAAAACATTATTAAAATATCAGAAAAATATTGGTAACATATTTTAAAAAATGTAATAGTAGAAAATTATTGGAAGAAATAGTTGAAAAATTGTGTTAAAGATCTGAAAATGATGAATAAAATATCACAAAAAGGTCGGTATAATATCTAAAAATGATTTGTTAAGAGTAAAAGGTAAAGTCACGAGCTTCATATTTCAGTGATTCTTAGTTTTTCTTTTCCCTTCTTCACATGTGGACACATTTATGTTGCCATCAGACTCCTCTGGTTGTATAGAAGTCTATGAGAAAATGACTCTACTTCTCTCTTGATTTATTACCTCAGTAAACATTGTGAACATGAGTTTATGGTCTCAATCTCTAGTTTCAAGTCTTCTTCAATACAGCATGATATTCATTTAGTACATTATGGTCCATTTAGAGTCAAACAGACCATAAAGCAGGGGATGCTTTAGGGCGGGGCTACACGGTGATTGACAGGTCTCTACCAGAGACGTCTCTTTTCTTCCTTCATATTTTCCATAATTTTGATCCTCCCTTCTTCCCATTTTTCATTTTTTTCCCCTTTCTCGTCTGACTCAATCTCCCTCCCTTATTCTTTAGTTTTCTCCTCTGTGCCTCATCCCTCCCTCCCTCCCTCCCCCCTCCCTCTCGTTCGGCCCCTCCATCTCGGTGAAAGGAGGTCCGTTACACAATTGCTTCGAGGCTATTGAGGTCTTGAGCGCACAAAGACTGTATTCAAACTTCTGTGCTATTTTTCAGGAACCGGGCTCGGTGCTGAATCACACTTACCATCTGCTGTGTGTGTTTAACTGTGTGTGTGTATAGTGTGTGTATAGTGTGTGTATAGTGTGTGTATAGTGTGTGTGTGACCTTTCTCACCTGAATACAGATCTACATTCAAATCAACGGTGAACCGAAATCCGACGGGGTCGAAACTTTGGGAACAATCACCTTAGAAGAAGAATTGTAAGAAAAGGAACACGGCTGGGAAATTGGGGTGTAGTGCACCTTTAACACACGCACACACACACACACACACACACACACACACACACACACACACACACACACACACACACACACACACACACACACACACACACACACACACACACACACACACACATTTGGACTCCGTGTTTACATCAGCAAAGGCATTTTGTTCCTGAAGGCCTCAACCTGATCTTAAACAAATCTTGTTTTCTAACCGCAGAACTCCAAAATAAAACGATTCCTCAAGACCTCACAAAGTGTGTAAAAATCTTGTCTCTCTCTCTCTCACACACACACACACACACACACACACACACACACACACACACACACACACACACACACACACACACACAGTGCCAGCCATGTGGGTCTATTTGGGTCAGAGCTGGAATGAAAGTGTTGTCGTAGGAACAGTTACAACAACACAGATTCTCTCTCAGAGTGTGTGTGTGTGTGCATATACAGTATATTTATACATATATATATATATATATATATATATATATATATGTGTGTGTGTGTGTATAAGTGTGTGTTCGTGCTCCACTTGTCGGGGGCCACGTTTGGACAAGTGCATCAGCGTTTCCCTCCTTTCTTGCTGTCATGTTTATTCTGGGCTGTATACCTTTATGTCTCAGCTGTCGTATTAACCTATATTAACACCGCCAGAGACTCCTTCTCATCAAAGACGCCGCCGCCGTTTGAGTCTGTCACATCTAACTAACACTGAACGCTGTTTTTTTTTTCCTTTACATTCCCTTCCTCTCTTTGGGTCGACGGGAGCGAGACGCAAACTCCCCTGTGTACAGTCTGCGGGTTTGAAGAGCGATTCTCTGGCAGCGCGCGCCTGCATTAGGAGGCAGATCTGTGTCGGCGGTGCAGTGATGTTATATAATGTTCTTAGCGTTTTTGTTTTAACCTCGGCGGGGCGGCAGATGGGCGCGGTTCAACACGCCAAGACACACACACACACACACACACGTCTGCTGCTTTAAAGAGGCGATACGTCAGACTTTACTGTCATCCACAGCAACAGCTTTTAAACCGACTGAACGGCGCTACAGGTGAGCAACATGGCATCGCAACACGTCTGAGCTTCAAGGCCTGAAGTCTGATCGACGCTTAGTGCTACAAATTTAAAGGTACTTGTACATGGGACATATCATGCTCATTTTTAGGGTTCATACTTGTATTTTGGGTTTCCTTACATGTTTACATGCTTTAGTGATCAAAAAACACATTACAGTCTGTAATGACAGTACTGTCTGTTTGAACACATTTGTATTTGTCGTCTGTCTGAAACGCTCCGTTTCAGCGCCTGTCTCTTTAGAAGCCCCTCCTGACGTGCATTATGATAATAAAAAAAGACATACTACTCGTCGAAACCATCATCTTGGTTTTTTGTCCGTCTCCATCTTGGTTATGTCTATCGCCATCTTGTTCTGATGCAACCAGAAGTGACACAGAAGGTGGCGCTCAGTACAACCGAACTCTGAACACAAAATGTTACCATTGACTTTCATGAAGGTAAAATACAAAGTGAAAGACTTAAAGTTAAACACGAAAAACTCCCAGACCGCACAACGCCGTGGTAGAGACCTGTCAATCACCGTGTAGCCCCGCCCTAAAGCATCCCCTGCTTTATGGTCTGTTTGACTCTAAATGGACCATAATGTACTAAATGAACATCATGCTGTATTGAAGAAGACTTGAAACTAGAGATTGAGACCATAAACTCATGTTTACAATGTTTACTGAGGTAATAAATCAAGAGAGAAGTAGAGTCATTTTCTCATAGACTTCTATACAACCAGAGGAGTCGCCCCCTGCTGGACACTAGAGAGAATGCAGCTTTAACACATGAAGCATCGGCTTCACTCGGCAGAACCAGATTCTGCAGCTTGTATGAGACCTTTAAGTGAAAGTAGAAATACCACATTCTAAAAATATAGAATTCAAAATGTTCCTTAAAGCACGCTGCGTCTCAAGCAGACGCTAAAGATTGCTTCTGTGCGTCGGCATTTGGCGAGTTGGGAGAGAGAACGGGTTGCTTTAGTCAACAAAAACAATATTATTGAAAATATTAAATTCAGAGGTTCCCGAGTCAGGAGCAGGATTAACAACCAGACAAAAAAACATCTTGACACGACAACTAAAAAGCAGACATTTTGTTCTTGCTTCCATCAGGTGTTAAAGGTGTTACATGTGTTTCCTCTCTGACTCTGGCTGCCGGTGATTCTAAACCTTGAATTCATTCAAAACGAGACCCAAATACTTTGAAGGTGACACTTCAGTGAAAACAACACGAACAAAAAAGGTGCAGGTGCTTCAAACGGCCTCCGTGGAGCTTTACACATGTACGGAGTTAAAAAGGAAAAGTTATGAAGTCAAATACAAGTCTTACTTAATCTCAGGGAACTGAGTTCTTGTTATGAAGCCGTACGGTCAGCATCCTCGTCTCTGACGGGAGACAATAGAGACTGTTTGTCCGTACTTATTACATTTATTTATTTGAATACAGGTCACTGTGGTGTTGTTTACGCAGAACAATACGGCTACAAACTAAATATTTATTTAGAAATGTAAAGTTTCTAAATACAGAACTTGAGTCAATCAACTTATTTTATTTTAATAGTTAATAGTTATGTAAAGTCATTTCTTAACCATAAATGATCAAACATTCCCTGGAATCTAATAATCAAATTCATAAATACCAATAAATTGTTATTTGCAGCTCTGAATCGTCTCTAATGAACTCGTCGTCTCAACAATAGCTGAATGTTCCCTTCAGGCTGCTTTGTTACCTTTCTTTTAGCTGTTTCTGGTTATTTCTGGTTTTTCACTCACTGTGCGATCGCAGCTAAAAATGACAAACTGTGTTCTGATGCTTCTACAGGACATAAGTTGAGCCATTGATCTCCAACAAGAGACACACTGAAGTCACTGATGAAGCAACATAAAACAAACCACAGAAGAAGAGCGTTTTCAAAGAGTTTCTTTTTCTGATCAGAGCAGACAGACATTGAAACCAAATCCCCCCAAATATAGAGACGCGACTGCTGCGATACGGGACGATATTCCTGCAAAACCTCGAAAAAAAATCAGCAAGTTCAGCACGCAGCAGAGTAAATATGTCTTTTCGCTGTTTCTGACACTTTCTGCAGCGCGTCAGATGTCTGGTCTTCAGATACTCTGACAGATTGGGATGTTAAGACTGTGATTTCAGCCCGGTTACATCAACCCTCCTCCTCCTCCTCCTCCTCCTGCACCAGCAGCAGCCATTTAAGATGTTGTCAAAGGAAATTACAGCGAGTCCTCGAAGCGCTAAGGATATCTCCCCCCCCCCCCCCCCCCCCCCCCCCCCCCCCCTCTCACCTGGGGAGGAGCTGAGGGAGCGACGGGAAGAGGTCGGATGATGTTTCTCCGTTCACTTTACTGCACTTTCAAATCAATTCTCATTTGTCTCAAGAACAGAACCGACAAAAAGAAAAGGTGTCCGTCTATTCCTGGAAACCTGCGATGAAAAGCTGTGTGATGTTGTTTTAAATGACTTTGATGGAAAAAGGTTGAAGGTCGGGTTGATTCATCGCTCCGACCTGTTCACCGAAACGGGTCTAACGGGAACCGGCACCCAAAGTGTGAGGGGCCTGATTTATTAAATAATAGGGACAAAACTGAATCACAAACAGACGCAAAATGGCAACAGAGACACACGACAGATTATAAAAAAATACTTAAAATCGATGCAGAATGACTACACAGATACACAAAATCAGTAAAAATAGAAGCAAAATGGCTAAATATTGATGCAAAATGTCTATAAGGACACACAATGTTCACAAAGAAATGGAAATGACTAAAAATGATACAAAACCACTTAAGAGACACAAAATGACTTATAATTGCAAAAAACGATGCAAAACCACGACAAATTACTTAAAATGGAGGAAAAATGGCTACAAGACAAAGCAGAAGACCACAATGAGACACAAAAAGACCACAAGGAGACACGAAAGACCACAAGGAGACACAAAAAGACCACAAGGAGACACAAAAGACCACAAGGAGACACGAAAGACCACAAGGAGACACAAAAAGTCCACAAGGAGACACAAAAAGACCACAAGGAGACACAAAAGACCACAAGGAGATACAAAAAGACCACAAGGAGACACAAAAAGACCACAAGGAGACACGAAAGACCACAAGGAGATACGAAAGACCACAAGGAGACACGAAAGACCACAAGGAGATACAAAAAGACCACAAGGAGATACAAAAGACCACAAGGAGACACAAAAAGACCACAAAGAGACACAAAAGACCACAAGGAGATACAAAAGACCACAAGGAGACACAAAAAGACCACAAAGAGACACAAAAGACCACAAGTAGACACAAAAAGAGACACAAAAGACCACAAGGAGACACAAAAGACCACAAGTAGACACAAAAAGACCACAAAGAGACACAAAAGACCACAAAGAGACACAAAAGACCACAAGTAGACACAAAAAGACCACAAAGAGAGACGAAAGACCACAAGGAGACACGAAAGACCACAAGGAGACACGAAAGACCACAAAGAGACACAAAAGACCACAAGTAGACACAAAAAGACCACAAAGAGAGACGAAAGACCACAAGGAGACACGAAAGACCACAAGGAGACACGAAAGACCACAAAGAGACACGAAAGACCACAAGGAGATACAAAAAGACCACAAGGAGACACGAAAGACCACAAGGAGATACAAAAAGACCACAAGGAGACACAAAAAGACCACAAGGAGACACGAAAGACCACAAGGAGATACGAAAGACCACAAGGAGACACGAAAGACCACAAGGAGATACAAAAAGACCACAAGGAGATACAAAAGACCACAAGGAGACACAAAAAGACCACAAAGAGACACAAAAGACCACAAGGAGATACAAAAGACCACAAGGAGACACAAAAAGACCACAAAGAGACACAAAAGACCACAAGTAGACACAAAAAGAGACACAAAAGACCACAAGGAGACACAAAAGACCACAAGTAGACACAAAAAGACCACAAAGAGACACAAAAGACCACAAAGAGACACAAAAGACCACAAGTAGACACAAAAAGACCACAAAGAGAGACGAAAGACCACAAGGAGACACGAAAGACCACAAGGAGACACGAAAGACCACAAAGAGACACAAAAGACCACAAGTAGACACAAAAAGACCACAAAGAGAGACGAAAGACCACAAGGAGACACGAAAGACCACAAGGAGACACGAAAGACCACAAAGAGACACGAAAGACCACAAGGAGATACAAAAAGACCACAAGGAGACACAAAAAGACCACAAGGAGACACGAAAGACCACAAGGAGATACGAAAGACCACAAGGAGACACGAAAGACCACAAGGAGATACAAAAAGACCACAAGGAGATACAAAAGACCACAAGGAGACACAAAAAGACTACAAAGAGACACAAAAGACCACAAGGAGATACAAAAGACCACAAGGAGACACAAAAAGACCACAAAGAGACACAAAAGACCACAAGTAGACACAAAAAGAGACACAAAAGACCACAAGGAGACACAAAAGACCACAAAGAGACACAAAAGACCACAAGTAGACACAAAAAGACCACAAAGAGACACGAAAGACCACAAGGAGACACGAAAGACCACAAGGAGAAACGAAAGACCACAAGGAGACACGAAAGACCACAAAGAGACACGAAAGACCACAAGGAGACACAAAAAGACCACAAGGAGACACAAAAAGACCACAAAGAGACACGAAAGACCACAAAGAGACACAAAAGACCACAAGTAGACACAAAAAGAGACACAAAAGACCACAAGGAGACACAAAAGACCACAAGTAGACACAAAAAGACCACAAAGAGACACAAAAGACCACAAGGAGACACAAAAGACCACAAAGAGACACAAAAGACCACAAGTAGACACAAAAAGACCACAAAGAGACACGAAAGACCACAAGGAGACACAAAAGACCACAAAGAGACACAAAAGACCACAAGTACACACAAAAAGACCACAAAGAGACACAAAAGACCGCAAGGAGGCACAAAAGACCACAAAGAGACACAAAAGACCACAAGTAGACACAAAAAGACCACAAGGAGACACGAAAGACCACAACGAGATACAAAAGACCACAAAGAGACACAAAAGACCACAAGGAGACATTTAGGACCACAAGGATACACAAAAGACCACAAAGAGACACACAAGACCACAAAGAGACACAAAGGACCACAAAGAGACACAAAGGACCACAAAGAGACACAAAAGACCAAACCAAATTCGAATAAGATGAATTACGACATCGTTGATGTTCAGACAACGATCACTTTGATACTGAAGAAAAACTACAAACGTGAAGTTCAGGATTTATGTGAAGCGTCTTCTTCTTCTGAGCAGATTCAAGACGTTCCACTCAAAACAACAAACGATGTCAGGATCACTAGTCATCAGGGTTCATCATTATGAGTGGCGTTAAAAATATGCCGCTTTGGCTGTTAGCACTTCCTGTTTGTAAAGATGTAGCGATTTGATTTTCTTTGACTTATAATAATAACATATTTCTGGACGTTACATTTTTATTCAAACTTCACCAAATTTACTACATGATATATTCTGAAGAGTCCAAAACAGTAATTTAATAATTGGCATCATAACTGTCACAAATCACAACCAAACGCCTCCACAACACAAGATGTAATGAGCAACATGTAGTCTTTAAGTGGACTTAATAACAGATGTTTTTTTCCAGCAGCTGCATGTTAACAAGAGACATTCCTGATGTTTTGTGTAAATATTTAAATTTCCTAAACTCTACAGCTGCCTGGAAGGAAGTTAATCTAAAAACGAAGAGATTAACGAGAAAGAGAAGATTATTTGCTTTGCAAAATCGTAAAATATGCAATTTTCAATGCAAGAGCACCAGAATTGTCCTTTAGAGTTCCCTTTGTCTTGTTTGTTTAAAGTGATAATTGGAGAATATGTTTGAAAGCAGATTAAAAATACATTTAAATAAACTCTGATGAAGAATTTGTTCACCAACATGAAGACGAAGCAACAGAAAATAAAACTATAGTTTTAGGTGACGTTTAAAAACAAAGAACGTTTCAGGAAATCAGGACCCCACCCATGTAAAGAAAACACTACAGTATTACTGTCTTACCACAGAAGAAGAGGAGGAGGAGGAGGCTGCACCATCAGCTCCTCTCGGTTTGATCCCTGACGGGGGACAGAAGCGTTATTACAGCGGTGGGTTACTTAATGTGCTCGCTAATAGAAAAACACACATACAAGAGGAAACTCATTAAACACTATGAGCTGTAATACAACAGAGACTCAATTAAACTCAATGTGTGTCGAATTTCAACTTTCTCTTTTTCTTTCCCCCCCCGTCACCAACGCCCGATTGTTTGAGTCTCGCTCAGCTTTTATTTTGGCGAGATCTGATCAAAATACGTTGAAACGAGCCGATGAATCAGAAACATCTTCAGTAACAACAGGTTGAGCGATCGATACGCAGCAGAGTGACTCTGACTCTTCATCGCGGCAAAGTGACTGACTCTTCATCGCGGCAGAGTGACTCTGACTCTTTATCGCGGCAGAGTGACTCTGACTCTTCATTGCGGCAGAGTGACTGACTCTTCATCGCGGCAGAGTGACTCTGACTCTTCATCGCGGCAGAGTGACTGACTCTTCATCGCGGCAGAGTGACTCTGACTCTTCATCGCGGCAGAGTGACTGACTCTTCATCGCGGCAGAGTGACTGACTCTTCATCGCGGCAGAGTGACTCTGACTCTTCATCGCGGCAGAGTGACTCTGACTCTTCATCGCGGCAGAGTGACTGACTCTTCATCGCGGCAGAGTGACTCTGACTCTTCATCGCGGCAGAGTGACTCTGACTCTTCATCGCGGCAGAGTGACTGACTCTTCATCGCGGCAGAGTGACTGACTCTTCATCACGGCAGAGTGACTCTGACTCTTCATCACGGCAGAGTCACATGAAATAACATGTACTTGTACTGATCTAACATGTACTTGTATATGAAATAACATGTACTTGTACTGATCTAACATGTACTTGTACTGATCTAACATGTACTTGTATATGAAATAACATGTACTTGTACTGATCTAACATGTACTTGTACTGAAATAACATGTACTTTGAGACGCCCCAAAACATACCTGCATGTCATACTGGCTAACTAACATGAGTAAAAGAATATGAATAATAGTACAATAAAAGTAATACTATTAACAATGATAATAATAATACTACATTTAATAAATCAGCAAAATAAAGTGGAAGCTTGGATTTAAACAGGAACAGCTTCCTGTTTCAGTGTCAAGAGTTTCAAAATAAAAGCACCATAGGACAAGCTGGAATTAACAGGCAACGTGTTGCTTTAGCGAAGCTCTTCTACAAACATACTTATCCGAACAAGGGTTAGAATATCAGCTGAACAAATCAGTTTAAACCTCTTTAACGGAAGTTTGAGTCCTTAACTATTTCACATTTAAATAAAACCTTTGGTGTCTGAACTAGACTGTTTTTTATGAAGAATAGTTATTATTGAAGGAAAGACGATAATATTACAGGCGATTGTTCAAGTCACAGCTCACCTCCAGCTCATACGTGGCAGCAGCATCAGCTCCTCCTGGACTCGGAGGTGTTGGGAGATAAACCTCAGTCTGAAAAAAGACAATTGTTTTTGTGATTTTGCCGACGTTCAGAATAAAAACAGACAGAATTGTTTCCAGCGAGACCATAAAATACAGAACATTTGGTGACTCAACAGATTCTCTGTTAGCCATACTGCTGTTGTGAAAATAAAGAAGTTGATATTTATCGTCACAAATACTGTAAGTGATGTTTCCTGATCTGATAACAGAATCTGACAAATATAAACGTATTAAAACGCATTAAATGTGATCACAGAGAGCAGAAGGTAAGTAATATAACAGTATAACACTACATTTTGATTTTAATATTAGTATTGTTATACTGTGGTATTATTGCTTTTACTTGAAAATATTATTTGAGGTGAGACGCTTTCATTGTCAATTTACAGATTTTGGACTATTCTTCTATAACTCGTCTTCTTTCAAACGAGTGGAAAAGAAAACATTTATTTTATTACTTTGTTTACGTCCGTAGATTTCTACTAAATTCACCAAGTCACCATTAGATAATGCTTCATTTGCGTATTTAAATGAAACATTTCAGAGAACTTGTAATAGAATAAATACTCGTCTTAATGTGAGTGGTGAAGTGGTGAAGTTTCATGGTGATATCTATGAGTTCATGTGTTCACCTGTAGAGTCTCTTAATGTGAGTGATGAAGTGGTGAAGTTTCATGGTGATATCTGTGAGTTCATGTTGTGACCCTATTCACCTGTAGAGTCTTCTTAATGTGAGTGATGAAGTGGTGAAGTTTCATGGTGATATCTGTGAGTTCATGTGTTCACCTGTAGAGTCTCTAAATGTCTGTAATGTAACTAAACGTCTCTTTAAAGGACGTTTCCTCTAAATGAGTTTGTTCTCAGACTCTGATGATAAATCTCCACTTCAGCAGCTCTTACATTCACCAAACTTCACTCTTTCACTCCTCTCTGTGGTTAATTAACTCAGTACATTTAAGTACTGTACTATAATTTAGGGATACATTTTATACTTTTTTTAACGTTTTAACATTTATGTGATATCTGTTGTTACTTTGCGGCTTCAGTTTAACACCAAATCTAATCAACTGATACATTAAGATGTATTGTTTTGGGTTAAAATAAAACTTTATTGATTAAATACACAAACTAGCAGCAAGTAATTAAAACAAGCTCCACCTTCAAGTGATGAACACATGAATGCAGCGATAATTATGATACAGTTTGATACATCATGAGTACTTTTACTTTTGGTAATTTAAGTGTATTTTTATGTTGATACTTTTGTACTTTTACTTGAGTGTTTACACTGTAGTATTACTACTTTTACTTCAGTAAAACATCATTTCCACCTCTGGAACACTGTTGATTTATTTATTCTCTAGTTGGAGCATCATTGTATTCTTGGCTTCTGGTGCATAAAAATAAAAAGTGAATCTCCCTTTCACAATAAAAGCCCCTCTTCCGTATAAACACTGTACTGAGAGCTTGAGGCTGTAAATGGGACTCAAACCTGCAGCCTGCAGCTGACTGAGCAGCTCGTCACTCTTTTACACCGACGGCTTTCAAACAGCTTTTCTTTTAGCGCAGAGCTGTGACTTGATCCCTTCACCTCTAAACCTGATCTGATCTGTTGCTGATTGAGCCATTGAGTCTTCATATGTGAGAGCTTTTTCAACCCCCCCCCCCCCCCCCCTTCTTTTTTCTGTTTTTATCCCTTTTAGATGCCGTCTCTTTATTGTCAAATCCACAAAAAAACACCAAAACTGAGAGCAGCTGCAGCGAGCTAATGCTCCGACAGCCTCAACCCTCTTCTCTCTCAGAGCCTTTCAATGTTTCCTCCACATGTAAGCTTTGAGAAACAAACTCGCAAATTAGGGATTTGAAAGGAAAGTTGAACCTGTGACCCTGAGGATCATCATGTGAGCTCTCTGCTCATTCAGCCACTGAGTCTAATTATTCTCTGAATGTTTTTCTTTCCTCTTTTTTTGGATGCAGGCACTTAAAAAAACAACAACAGACATTTTAATCACCAGCGTATAAAAGAGTGGATTCAAGCTTTAGGAGAATTATGGAAGATGCTTTTTCCTTTTTGGAGGTTCATCATTTATTGACGGGTCTGTTGAAACCTTCTTTGAAACCTTCTCACCCTGTTGGGGCTCTGAACAGGACGTCTGGGGTTTTGACAAGGTGCTGATCTGCTTCACGTCACCTGATTGTGTCTCCTCACATTAATGAAACAGCAAGAGAGATGTTAGAAGATAAAAGAAACAAATCCTTCAAAATAAAAGGACATAAATGATCATACGTGGCAAACCACAAGTTCAGTCTTGGAAAATGTATTTAATTAATTTACTTTAATTTATTGTTTCTACCTTCTCACCCAGCAACCTGGCAACGCAACAAATGGAAATATAGGTCAACGTCCAGCAATGCCAACAGGACGAATGTCTCGCTCAAACTACTTCATCAACAAACACGCCTGATGCTTTTCTCTCCCTCAGGACTCCAGGTTTAACTTCACCGACCGAGTTGTTTTTAGACGGTTTGGATGAATAGAGTCGGTTCCTGTTTTACACGAAGCCTTTACGAGGTGAACAAGAAATCAATGTTCCACCTCCTGTTTGCACCTTTAGCTCGGCTCACTCGTGTCCAAACACGACCTGGAGGAAGTGTTCGAGGAGAGAAACCTCTCGATGTGAAACCAACCAGAGTTCAAACAGATTCTGCAGGTTGATTTCTGCCGCGCTTCTTTCTCTGAATTTAACAAACTAACAAACCAGAGAGTGATCGAACTCACACATTAGGATCATTTAAGTTTGTCCTGATGCCACCTGTATGTGGAATTATATCAAGTTCTGCAGAAGCACAGAAGTCATGTGTTATCTGAAGAACTACGGACACATTTTAATGTTTCTGTTTCAGCCTCCTTTAAATACACTCTCACAGAATGACATATGATTGACACGACGATCTTTAAGTCATTCGGCGTGTGAGAACAACAGTATTCTTGCTTTATGCATTACGTCAGGCTGGTTTCATACAGCGTTCGTAGCGATGCCTACGGAAAATAATGCGCCTAACTAAGTATTTCACGATCTTTTTCTAAACCTAACTAAGTATTTCACGAGTGACTCCAACATGTGGCCACAGGAAACGCTTATGACCCCAATAAACAACTCTGTCTCCTACAAAATAACATCCCCATTCAACTACACTGCACTCTCAATTACATTTCAATGGAAACGTATTTTCTCCCGGATTACGGTGGCAGTTATAAACAGTTAAAAACTTCCTGTTTGCTGACGAAACTACATCATCCCTGCACCGCTCTACGTGTAGTCTTTTAATTTGAAGGACTGGCGTTGTAGCACTTATTTTACACATATAAGTATGAAAAAGGTAACCTATAGAACTTGGCCTGATATCAGGTGTTCTTCTTTCCTTTTGTTTTAATCTGCTCCGTTCAACATCAACTGACGGTGTAGTTTAACTGACCCAGAGGACATTTAGGGTCCTTATGTCTCACAAAGAGGACACAGTAGGATTCACATCTGTGGCCTCTTTGCTGCCGTCACGACTCCTCAGAATCCCCGGAGGCCTCGCGGGTCTGAAGACCATCTTTGTTCCAGACGTTTCTGTAAAGCGAAGCTCGGTGAAGTCACACTGAACACAAAATCATCAAAACCACACATTTGTTTTCCTCACATTGCTGCACTGCAAAATAAAGGTTGTTATTTGCCGCTGTGTTTGGTTTAAGGTAACTGAGCAGCATGAAGTGATAATTTGCTGTGATTTTTTTAAATTCCACTTGTTTCAGGTTTAAATTAAGCGTCGACATCTTGTGATCAGGCGGCTCACTCTTGATTTAAAATGCACCCCCACTTCACCGGAAAAATAAATTGCTGAAAGGATTTGTGATGCAATTAAAAAAGAGGAAATGAGTTCTGCCTCCGTGCAGAGTGTTTGTTTTATCAAAAACATTCAAATATAATAAAAAAGAGGAGCCACGTCTTCCCAAAATACATTCTGGTGATGGTTATGTTCATCGCATACATACATTAATCCAGAAACTTCAGTTACTCTAAATATTGTTTCACAATAACTTTACTGCTGAAGTCACAAACCACCAAGTTAAAGGGACAGTTCACCTCAAAATCAAAAAATACACATATTTCCTCTTCCCAGCGCTGATTGTCAAGTGTTCCAGATATTGTTGGTAGGGATGTCTGCCTTCACTATCATATAACGGGACTAGATGGCACTCGGATTGTGGTGCTCAAACAAAATAAAACATTTGAATGTCTCTTTCCAGATAATCCACATTGTTGTGAGCAGTTTTATTTTGGATCTATTTTCTTTCAACCAAAGTTCCAACATGAAACTAGATGATGTTTTTATTTCTTCCCGATACCGAGAACCGATCCAATACCAGCGCAAAAAATATATATAATATATGTATCGTAGGTGTTTCAGATACTGTATATGTATGAACCAGTCTCAGTGTAGTCCTGATCCTCTATATGAACCAGTCTCAGTTTAGTCCTGATCCTCTATATGAACCAGTCTCAGTGTAGTCCTGATCCTCTATATGAACCAGTCTCAGTTTAGTCCTGATCCTCTATATGAACCAGTCTCAGTGTAGTACTGATCCTCTATCAGATCTCCATCAGTACAGAGACCATCAGAGAGAAGATGGTCTGTTTCTATAGAGTTATTCTTGATGCTCGTCATCGGAGCCACCGGGTCGGATTCTGGTGAAACCAGATGAACTCATGCAGGTTCACCAGAACCTCCTTCAGCTCAGACTCCAGCAGAGACCGGTCCACCGCGGACAGACCCAGATCCTCCAGCAGAGACCGGTCCACCGTGGACAGAACTAGATCCTCCAGCAGAGACCGGTTCACCGTGGACAGACCCAGATCCTCCAGCAGAGACCGGTCCACCGTAGACAGACCCAGATCCTCCAGCAGAGACCGGTCCACCGTGGACAGAACTAGATCCTCCAGCAGAGACCGGTTCACCGTGGACAGACCCAGATCCTCCAGCAGAGACCGGTCCACCGTAGACAGACCCAGATCCTCCAGCAGAGACCGGTCCACCGTGGACAGAACTAGATCCTCCAGCAGAGACCGGTTCACCATGGACAGACCCAGATCCTCCAGCAGAGACCGGTCCACTGTGGACAGACCCGCTGGAGGGAAGGGAGGCACGGGAGAACCAGGACTGAGAGGGGCAGACTGTCAGATCCTGCTGCAGTAAAATGAGAGGTTTTCTAAAGAGAGTCTGGTGCTCAGAGACACTACCACTTTAGTCCACAGGGGGCGACAGAATCAACACAACATGAAGATTCCTTGTCGTAGCTTTAACCAAATTTGAGAATAATGGTCTCTATTATGACTAATATTAGAGTAATTTTGCTCCAGAAATGTTTAATTTCCACATTAAACAAAACTGAACAGATTGGGCAGCACTAACAATGACTTTTAAATGAATCTGCATGTGTAAAATCAGTGGAATTCTCCTTTAAAATATAACCAATAGGAGTCAAAACTACACTCCGACTCCTTCGCGTCGAAAGGAGTCAGCTGAGGTGGTTCGGGCATCTAATTAGGATGCCTCCTGGACTCCTCCCACTGGAGGTTTTCCAGGCACGTCCAACTGGGAAGAGACCCCGGGGAAGACCCAGAACACGCTGGAGGGATTACATCTCCCAGCTGGCCTGGGAACGCCTCGGGATCCCCCAGAATGAGCTGGAACATGTTGCCGGTGAGAGGGAAGTCTGGGTCGGCCTGCTTGGCCTGTTGCCACCGCGACCCGACCCCGGATAAGAGGAGGAAGATGGATGGATGGATGGATGGAGTCAAAACTAAGAAAAAGTTTTAAAAAGGTGAAAAAAACAAATTGTTAAATTTAAAACTGGTATTTTTTTGTTGTTTTTTCAGTGCAGAGCACTCACGGCTTCACATTTATCATCGGATAAACTCCGGCTGTGGATTTCAATACGTCTCAGTGTTGGTTTGTGTCTGGAAACCTGCCTGCAGGCCTGTAAACACTGCAGTCATGGAAGCAGCAGGACAACGGCTCGTTTGTCGACTCAAAACGTCAAACGAGGACAAGGCGCTGCCGCTGACACTTCTGCCTTCTCCTGTGGCGTCGTATCTGGGTCGGTGAAGGTTGATGGAGGTTGAGTCTGATTTCAGACAAAACCTTCCAGAAGAAACGACGAAACTCTTCATCGAGACCTCGGATCAGCCTCTGCTGCCAGAGTTAAATCCTTCTTCCTCCTGTTCTCCATCTAATCTGCTCTTTTTCTAATTACAGTATTACTGCCACAGCCTCTGAACTCGTCTCTTTCTCGCCACTTTTTATTTCTCTGCTGGTTTCAGGGGGTCAGAGTGCTCTCAGTGCTGCTGGTCTCTTGGAAAGTTGCTAATTTGCTTCAGAGATGTAAACTACAAAATGATCGGATGAGACGAATAAAGGGACATGAGAGAAGACATGACCAAGAGGAAGAAAAAGGAATTTACACCAAAAAAAAAAGAAGATGAGAAAAATCAACGTAACCTTTCCCATGAATGTTCAGCAACACGTGTCAATTTGAATGCATACAGTCTTTTTTAAATAAACTTCTTTCTTTACAGAAAACTACTTAGTCAGGTTTTGGAAAAGATTGTGGTTTGGCTTAAAATAACTACGGAAGTTAAAACTACTACAAGGACCTTTCATTTTGCGTTGATTCTGGCGATCCCTGTGGACAAAAGTGGTAGTGTTATAGTGTTTGTCGCTCTTTATATTTCCTTGTTCGAGATTATGTGGTGTAATACGAATTAATAACATTGAAGTGCATTCATTTTCGTAGGTATACCTACAAGCAGTGTATGACAACAGCCTGGACAGATACACACAACAACCCTGTCTGCTAAAAAATGATGTTTCCATAGAACTAAATTCTCAATTACTTTGTGTGGGAAACATAATTTCTCAGGGATTACAATCACAGTTTGAAACACGTGACTGATGTTGTAAATTTAAGTTTTTTTAAATTTTTTTGCATTATTCGTACTTGTTACGTTGTTGACGTTCTGATTTTAAGCCAAATCATGATGTTTTTCCTCAACCTAACTAAGTGGTTTTGTTGCCTAAACCCTAAGCAAGTTTTTTTGTTCTAATTCACAAAGTTATCCGCATGTTTACTGCGACCGTAGTGGAGAATCATAGTTTGACCATTGGGCGTGTTTTCACTTCAAGAAAGTTAATTGTAACATTTTGGTTGCCAACAAATGTCTTATTCAGCGCTCGGTTGTACTTAGCTCCACCCACTTGTGTCACTTCTGGTTGCAACAAAACGGCAACGGACAAAAAACAAGATGGCGATGGCCTTAAACCAAGCTAGCAAAGGCCACAAACCAAGATGGCGACGGCCTGAAACCAAGATGGCGATGGCCTTAAACCAAGATGGCGATGGCCTGGCCGTTGCAACTTGTTTTTGGGCATCCGCATCTTGATTTTTAGGCGTCGCCATCTTGATTTTTAGGCTTTGCCTTCTTGGTTTCTGGCCGACACCAACTTGGTTTTTGATATGGCTATCACCATCTTAGTCTTTGGCAGTCGCCATCTTTTTTTCAGGCCAACTTCATCTTGGGTTTTGGCCGTCGCCATCTTGGTTTAAGGCTTTAGCCATCTTGCTTTTTGGCCATCGCCATCTTGGTTTAAGGAAACCAAGACCTCCTTAACAAAATGAAACAGGAACTCTTTCCTGAGACCAATAGTTCACAACAGTTCACAAGTTTGTCCATCTTACCTTAGTCATGCACCTTTTTGTTACAGGCCACTCTCACTGCCACACCCCATTTTTGCCAATTGGCATAAACAAACACCTTCAAAGACACACACACACTTGACTTCTGTGCCAAATTTTCAGCCTCTCAGGGCAAAAACTGTGGCCGACAAAAGGCGGGTAAATGTCTGCGGACCGACCGACAGAGTGAGCTACAGAGCTGCTGGTGGCGGCTACAAAAGACTCTACTGGTTCTACCCGGCTCCTTAAATCTACACCATCAGCTGACATAAAGCTATTTATTAATAAACACATAGTGACACAGGAGGAAAATGGTGTGGTGAACACAGCGCTGGTGAACAAACTCTTCAGATCCGGTTCTACCTGTCGGCCGACAGCCTGCAGCACATTGTGATACCACGCATTTCATTATTAAATGAGTCAACCGATGTCTTCAACGGTGTTGGAGCGGCACCAGGACTCTGGGTGTGTGTGTGTTAGTTGTTAAATCTCTCTGCCAACAGGAACTAATTAACCAGAACATTAAACCAAACTGCCAGAGAGAAGATCTTCCTCTCTTCCATTCCTTTAACTTGCTGCACATCAACGTTTATATTTTGTATTAATCTAAATCTACAGAGTGATGAGTGGCTGAAGCTGTTAAGTATTAGTAAATGTCGTACAAAGTATGTCTGAAGTACATTCGTTGAGTAAATGTACTTAAAATAATAAAGATTATTGTTTAAAAATAAAGATCGACGTCAAAATATTAACCAGATCAATGAGAATATTGAAGATATTTAAGTTAATGATTACAAAAAAGAGGAAATAGAGAAGTTATTGCTGAGAACACAGATAATAACTCCTACGAGGAAACGAGTCACCGTTGTGGTTTTGCTGCTCTAAAGTTGAATTAAGGAATATGTCGTTCTTGCATTAATGAAACAGAAATGTGAGGTTTGATTTGAGAGCTGAAGACGTCCTCGGTGGGACTCTTGTCGTCTCTCGTTTCACTTTTCATTTAGTTCTGGTTTTGAGTTAATTAAAGTTTAGAAGGGAAACAATGAAGTCGTGAAGTCTTGTGTCACTTCGCTTGTTGTTTGTTCGATGAGTTATTCTGAGCTTCTTACTCCCCTGTGTTCTGACAACAATATGAAATCAGGAGTTCAATGTCACAGTATACGTCTGAGGACTGAACACGTCTCTGTTTGCTTCTCTCTGCTGCTGCTGCTGCTTACAGGTAGAACAACAGAGAGAATTCACCTGATTGACTTTGTTCTTCGCTGCTTTGTTTCCCTTATCAGATACATTTATTGATTGCTTTTAAATAAAATAAAGTATTTGTACCTGCATTTGTTAAGCTCTAACAAACTAATCTATTTAAAAATTAGAATTAATATCTCAACATCTACAATTCTATGACACTTTAAAACCTTCTGCAGAGGAAGATCATGTGATAAAACCAAAAGCTCCAGAACAGCAACGACTGATTCCAAAGAACTTCCAATGAAACGTGTACATATCATTAATCTGCTTCATTTTGTTTCAATATATTGTAATTAAGGTGTTCAGTTTCTGCTCGCTGCTTGTTACATGCACATCTTTAAAAAATAAACGTCCATCATAGATTTACTTTGTTTTTATATTTACTCATGCAACACAAGTGTTTGGTTATAGGTTTAGAAACAGATGATGGTTTGGGTTAAAATAAGTACATGAAAATTAGTTTGTCATATAAACTGGCGCTAGTTGCGTACAGAAGATACGTAACATTGACTTTCTCACTCTTTATACAACAAGTACACACAACTGCCGTGTGTGTGTGTCTCATCCAGGCGCCAACCTCTGGTTCTGAAACGTGAAGCCGATGCTTCATGTGTTAAAGCTGCATTCTCTCTAATGTCCACCAGGGGGCGACTCCTCTGGTTGTATAGAAGTCTATGAGAAAATGACTCTACTTCTCTCTTGATTTATTACCTCAGTAAACATTGTAAACATGAGTTTATGGTCTCAATCTCTAGTTTCAAGTCTTCTTCAATACAGCATGATGTTCATTTAGTACATTATGGTCCATTTAGAGTCAAACAGACCATAAAGCAGGGGATGCTTTAGGGCGGGGCTACACAGTGATTGACAGGTCTGGGAGTAGTCCCTGTTTTCCTCTCACAACTTTAACACTTTCACGTTGTGTGTCTGACGTGACGTCACAGTGACAACGTCCACTTCTTATAAACAGTCTATGAACTCGTCACATTAAAGAGACACACACACTATCACGGTCAGGTTTTTAAGTCAACACTCGTGTTCGCCCACCGGGGTGAGAGTAAGACATTGGTATCTCCAGCGCAACTGCCCCCCCCCCCCCCCCCCCCCCCCCCCCCATCCCCCGCCCCCGGGACGTCTCCGACATCTGCCAAGAGTCTGAAAATGTGTGTGAGAGAAAGTGAGGAGTCGAGTGAGCAAGAGTGTGTTCATGTTGTGAGATTGAGAAAAATAGAAGCGTTACTCTGTGTGTGTGTGTGTGTGTGTGTGTGTGTGTGTGTGTGTGTGTGGAGGCAAAAAAGAAGAATGTGAAAATTAGAAATGTGTGAATATGTCTGTGAAAGAGATGCAAAGTGTGACTGAGTGCAGAGTGTATTTGTGTGTGTGCGAAAAGAGAAAAAAAGAGGAGTAACATAGTTAATGAGAACGTGTGTGTGTGTGTGTGTGAGAGTGTGTGTGTGTGTGTGCTCTCTGCCCTCTTCCAGCTGTTGTTTCTTCTTCTTCTCTCAGCGGAGGAAGAACAAAACTCTGCTGCAGCAAAAGAAAAACAAAATCCAAATGTGGCATCAAAAACATGAATTTATGTTATTTAGTCAAGAACTTCTCGATTCTTCCCCGAAGCTCCCACACTGTCAACGAGACGACCAGGAAAGTTTGTCAGGAGCCAGATGGTGTGCAACGTTTGGAGACAATACGAACTTGTAACACTGGAAATGATTCAGCCGATAAAAAAAACAAAAAGGAAAATTGTTTCTGTTTTTACACTTTTAACTCTCGTTTATTAATACTCGTCATTTTTCACCGAATGTTTATTCGCACAAAATCAAAACAGATCGCAGCAACAGAAAACATATCAAAACATCCGTTCTGCTGTGAACATAAAGCTTCATTTGTAAACTTGAAATAAAATGAGGTGAAGTGATGAACGCGAGAAAAGTTCAAATTAAAGAACAGAAAACATGTTTTTGGCAACAGCAGCAACTTCCTCTTGTTCTGTGTGAAGTTAGATTCATGAACGCTCGGTTCTAATACTCGTGTTCTCAAAGTAAAAGCATGAAAATCAACCCGCATTCTAACGTAATCCACCGCAAGACAGTAAATGTGCTCGTTACTCAGAGTGAAACTGGTTTAAGCAGTTTAACGTTTTTCACAGATGACTGACGAGAAAAAAATTAAGTAAAACATTTAAATTTAACAATTTGAGACCAATGTTCAAGAGACAATAAAATGCAAAAAATGTAATTAATAGAATTAATATAATATATTATAATAGCTATAATAACAATTGTAATAGTAGTAAAACAGCATAAAATAAAAAAATAGATTAATTAAATAACAATAAAGTAGAATAAAATCATACAACTTAAATACAATAAAATAAGTGATTATTACAATACCAATAAAAAATAAATAACTTTTCCAATTTAAGAACAATAAAATAATTTCATAAAATAATGAACTTGTCTGTAAACCATTCTTTATCAAAGACGTGGCTGAAAAGCAGATTTTTAAATTTATGTTTCAAACATTTCAACACTTGAATGTCCAACTTAGGAATAGTCTGCATTACATTATTGTATTATAACTATTGAAGCATCAACGTGTTCATCATGAGCTCATTTTAATTACTCTTTATTCTGCCGGGTAACGTGTGAATGTCAAGATGAAGTGCAGGTGTGCACTTCAAGTGTGTGTACCTTGAATCCTTTCAACATCTGGTGAGAATCGGAGCCTTTTATTCCATCTCTAATGCTTCTTGGTTGCATTTTCAGGTCTTTGATATCAGACGGATATCTGATCCAACAAAGACACGTGAAGTGTGAAAGGGATCTAAAAGTATCGTCAGTGGCTCCGGACCGCGACCCTCCGTCACAGGAAGCTGAGAAACAGTTTTTAAAACTATTCAATTCTTCACAAGAAGAAACAAAAAGAAGCCGAGATTAAAGAAAAGCCAGAAAAAAGTACTTTTGTCAAAGAGAGAAAATGTGTTTTCATCTTTCCAATCCTGTGTTTTTAATGGTTATCAAACACTCATTTTGTGTTTCTGCACTCGATGCTCTCACAGGAAGCCTCCTCGGGGTCACTCGTGAAGATTACTGAACTGTACATTCAGCAGAGATCCAAATGTTTGCAAAGACACCAAAGATGTCAAAGTCAGTTTCTGGGAAAGAGAAACAATTTGATGCATACGACATTTTAAATAATATTTCCATTTGATGGAGCTTGAATTTGTTGGAAATATTCGTGTGTTTTAGTTCTGATTAGAAGCTTCTTAAGTTTCTTATTCTGCTCGTGTTACTTTATATTGTTTGCTTTTATATTTAATCTTTTGTTGTTGTCATTTACCTACAATTTCTACTTTAGTTGAATATGTTGACGATACTTAATTGCCTTACTCTTATAGCATTACTTCTTTTACATTTAATATTTTTACTCTATAGTTTATATATGTTTCCATTGTTATTCTATTGTTTTTTTATTCTTCTTCTGTTGTAATGTTTGATCAAACCCTGAAAAATTAGTTTTATTCAGGATTAATAAAGTTTTCTCTTATCTTATGTCAACATAGAAGAAGTAATTATGTGCACATCTTGAAGCATAACGGCTGCAAAAAGAATAAACAGCTGCATTTTGGAACAAAAACCTTCAATTGTTTTGTGTTACACTTAAACAAAGGGGGTGTTAGTTAAGAGAAGTATTTACTTTATCTGATAAAAACTCACATTTTGGCACCTTGATATCCTGAGTGAAGTCTAAAAACATCTCAGGCTGCTGTCGGGGGAGGGGGAGGAAGAGGAGGAGGAAGAGGGAGAAGAGGAGGGGGAGGAAGAGGGAGAAGAGGAGGAGGAGGGGTGGAAGAGGAGGAGGAGGAAGAGGAAGAGGAGGAGGAGGAGGGGGAAAAGGAGGAGGAGGAGGGGGAAGAGGAGGAGGAGGAGGGGGAAGAGGAGGAGGGGTTCCACGCTGAAGCATCGCCTCACTCACCAGCTGCCAAAAATACTGATGCGTTCAGAATCTCCTCCTTCTTTACTCTTTCTTCTTCTCCTGAAAGAACGGGTTGAAAAGTTCAGTGTGAAATCACATTTCCGTGCGATATATAGAGCTGCAGTCGGGAAGAAAAGCTGCCGCGGCCCCCAAAAAGCTGTGAATGTGTGTGTGTGTGTGTGTGTGTGTGTGTGCGCGCTGGTAGAGCTATCTTTGTGAGGACCAATTAGAGTTTTAGACTGAGCGAGGACATCTTTGGAAAGTGAGGACATTCTTCCGTTTTCGTTTTGTTTGAGGGTTCAGAGGTCAGGGTTAGGATTAGGCTTTTTATTTGTGATGGTTAAAGTGACACTTTGTCTATTTTCAACCAGCTTCATTACAATGTGGACGGGCTATGTTGAACTTCCTGTTTCCCCCCCCGCTCATGTATCAGAAAAAGGTTTTAGCTTCAGGGCTGTTTGTTCAAACAAAATGTTCTAGTTTTGCATCTTTTGAATCTCAAATTAAAACAACCGCTAGAAGACCACGGCAGCAGGAAATATGAATGTAACAATAATAATAACTTTATTTATGTATCACATCTTTCTATCTGCACAGACAGCCTAGTTTTATGAAGACGTCTTTCCAGCGGTGAAATACTCACTGAAGGTTCAGGTAAGAGGTACGTCCTCACAAAGATAGAAGTACAAGGATGTGTTTGTGTGTCTGTTCACCTAAGTGCATTCATCGTTCTGCCTTTTAGCTCCATATTCATGCAGAGTGTGTCTGTGTGTGTGTGTCAGAGATATTCCTGTGAATTGCTACATTTAACAGAAGGCCGAATGTGTGTGTGTGTGTGTGTGTGTGTGTGTGTGTGTGTGTGTGTGGCTGCAGCGACGCAGTAACACTCGTTGAGGGTTTGTGGGTGAAAACATCTTTTGACAAACACTCTGCTCAGGACTGACATCTCACACGGCTGAGTTGAATCTGCAGCGTGGAAACCTGCAGGTGGAGGTTGGACTGTAGCTCCTCTGCTGCTTGTTATTGATTTAAAGCATTCAGAGGATTCCTGGATATTTTTACTTTGAAAGTTAACGAGTCTAACCACCTCAGGCCTCGACATTAACGGTTGCCCGATATTGATGTCGATATTCAGCAAAAGGGCTGCACGGCGGTGCAGTGGCTAGCACAGCCAGAGGGGCCTGGGGTTCGATTCCCCCTTTTGTGCATGTTCTCCCCGTGTCAGCGTGGGTTTTCTCCGGGTTCTCCGGTTTCCTCCCACAGTCCAAAGACACGCAGCTTTGGTTAACCGATGACTCTAAATTGCCCGTAGTTGTGAATGGTTGTCAACGGGCTGAACTCACCATAAAGCTGCAGACTCAGCTGCTCGTTCACTTCCTTCATTTCGTTAACGAGCAGCATCGTCTCTTCAATTATCTCTTAAACTTTCTGCCACCGACGTGTCCGACATTCACACCTATACTTTACACGGCCAGATGTGGGCAGCTGACAAGAGACGGTGATGTTTGAAAAACCTTTTTTTTTTCTTCAGTCTTCACACGACTACTTCTGCCACTTTTTCGTGTGAACATCGGAATGCAACACCGTGAACGTCTTCCAGGGAAGATTGTCCAAAAAAGCGTGGATATCGTCATCTTATATCCCACTTGCTACAGCAGCGGATCAGACCGGTTACCGGGAAGCTTCGAGGTGTGAATGTGTGGAGCGTTCCTGAAAAACATTACAATTAAATCTGTTATTTCCCCACTTGAGTTCAGCCAAAGATCTTCAGATTGGTGAGACTCTCTGCTCTGTCCTTCCGTCTTATTGTAATTAAGTGCTCTGCTAAACTTTTCCAAGTGGAGCGTGTTCCTCGGGGGAGCCATCTTTGAGAAGAGGAGTTATTAGTTTTGGGGACGAAGGCTCCCTTTTCTGTGTAATGACTCCCGTCCTCATTTATTCTGATGAACCTGTTTATAAAACGGGACCCAGGGACAAACTTTTAAAGTTATAACTCTTGAAATGAGCTGTTTATTTGAGATGAATTAACGGAAGCAGCATAAATGACTATTAAGATTCTCAGGTTCTGCTCAATGAAGAGGCCTCAAAGACTTCGTACATTTAGGTTAAAAAATATAGTTATTTTGTTTGGTTCATGCATTTTTAGATGTAAATTTTCAAAACAATCTTTATATTTGCCTTTTTTTTATTAAACATTGCGAGACATTACAGGCAACAACAGTGCTTTTCATACACTCGTCAATATCGAGATGTTGGTCCTTTCTGATTCCATAACATCCAAAATACAGATTTAGGTGTTTTACTACTTTGTCTGTTTGCGTCTGTAGATTTCTCCTAAATTCACCAAAAGTTACCATTAGATAATGCCTCATTTGCATATTTAAACATAACATTTCAGAAAACTTGTAATAAATCTTGTCTTGCTAAATTACCTTGAGTGACGCCTTCATTTGTGTATTCTGGCTGAAATGACAACAAAGAAGATAAAATGAGTTTAAATCAATATAAACTGCACATTGAACTTATGATGGGTTAAACGCAGCGGAGGGATTTCACTTCAGGGTTAGTAAAGTCTACAGCTGTGTGGTGCTCCCAGTGTGGAGCTGTGGTTACAATGTGAAGCTCCCAGTGTGGAGCTGTGGTTACAATGTGAAGCTCCCAGTGTGGAGCTGTGGTTACAATGTGAAGCTCCCAGTGTGGAGCTGTGGTTATGATGTGAAGCTCCCAGTGTGGAGCTGTGGTTATGATGTGAAGCTCCCAGTGTGGAGCTGTGGTTATGATGTGAAGCTCCCAGTGTGGAGCTGTGGTTACTATGTGAAGCTCCCAGTGTGGAGCTGTGGTTACAATGTGAAGCTCTCAGTGTGGAGCTGTGGTTATGATGTGAAGCTCCCAGTGTGGAGCTGTGGTTACTATGTGAAGCTCCCAGTGTGGAGCTGTGGTTATGATGTGAAGCTCCCAGTGTGGAGCTGTGGTTATGATGTGAAGCTCCCAGTGTGGAGCTGTGGTTATGATGTGAAGCTCCCAGTGTGGAGCTGTGGTTATGATGTGAAGCTCTCAGTGTGGAGCTGTGGTTATGATGTGAAGCTCTCAGTGTGGAGCTGTGGTTATGATGTGAAGCTCTCAGTGTGGAGCTGTGGTTACAATGTGAAGCTCCCAGTGTGGAGCTGTGGTTATGATGTGAAGCTCTCAGTGTGGAGCTGTGGTTACTATGTGAAGCTCCCAGTGTGGAGCTGTGGTTACAATGTGAAGCTCTCAGTGTGGAGCTGTGGTTACTATGTGAAGCTCCCAGTGTGGAGCTGTGGTTATGATGTGAAGCTCCCAGTGTGGAGCTGTGGTTATGATGTGAAGCTCTCAGTGTGGAGCTGTGGTTATGATGTGAAGCTCTCAGTGTGGAGCTGTGGTTATGATGTGAAGCTCTCAGTGTGGAGCTGTGGTTACAATGTGAAGCTCCCAGTGTGGAGCTGTGGTTATGATGTGAAGCTCTCAGTGTGGAGCTGTGGTTACAATGTGAAGCTCCCAGTGTGGAGCTGTGGTTATGATGTGAAGCTCCCAGTGTGGAGCTGTGGTTATGATGTGAAGCTCCCAGTGTGGAGCTGTGGTTACAATGTGAAGCTCCCAGTGTGGAGCTGTGGTTACAATGTGAAGCTCTCAGTGTGGAGCTGTGGTTACAATGTGAAGCTCCCAGTGTGGAGCTGTGGTTACAATGTGAAGCTCCCAGTGTGGAGCTGTGGTTACAATGTGAAGCTCCCAGTGTGGAGCTGTGGTTATGATGTGAAGCTCCCAGTGTGGAGCTGTGGTTATGATGTGAAGCTCCCAGTGTGGAGCTGTGGTTATGATGTGAAGCTCCCAGTGTGGAGCTGTGGTTACTATGTGAAGCTCCCAGTGTGGAGCTGTGGTTACAATGTGAAGCTCTCAGTGTGGAGCTGTGGTTATGATGTGAAGCTCCCAGTGTGGAGCTGTGGTTACTATGTGAAGCTCCCAGTGTGGAGCTGTGGTTATGATGTGAAGCTCCCAGTGTGGAGCTGTGGTTACAATGTGAAGCTCCCAGTGTGGAGCTGTGGTTACTATGTGAAGCTCCCAGTGTGGAGCTGTGGTTATGATGTGAAGCTCCCAGTGTGGAGCTGTGGTTACAATGTGAAGCTCTCAGTGTGGAGCTGTGGTTACAATGTGAAGCTCCCAGTGTGGAGCTGTGGTTACAATGTGAAGCTCCCAGTGTGGAGCTGTGGTTACAATGTGAAGCTCCCAGTGTGGAGCTGTGGTTACAATGTGAAGCTCCCAGTGTGGAGCTGTGGTTACAATGTGAAGCTCCCAGTGTGGAGCTGTGGTTATGATGTGAAGCTCTCAGTGTGGAGCTGTGGTTATGATGTGAAGCTCCCAGTGTGGAGCTGTGGTTATGATGTGAAGCTCCCAGTGTGGAGCTGTGGTTACAATGTGAAGCTCCCAGTGTGGAGCTGTGGTTACAATGTGAAGCTCCCAGTGTGGAGCTGTGGTTATGATGTGAAGCTCTCAGTGTGGAGCTGTGGTTACAATGTGAAGCTCCCAGTGTGGAGCTGTGGTTACAATGTGAAGCTCCCAGTGTGGAGCTGTGGTTACAATGTGAAGCTCCCAGTGTGGAGCTGTGGTTATGATGTGAAGCTCTCAGTGTGGAGCTGTGGTTACTATGTGAAGCTCTCAGTGTGGAGCTGTGGTTATGATGTGAAGCTCTCAGTGTGGAGCTGTGGTTACAATGTGAAGCTCCCAGTGTGGAGCTGTGGTTACAATGTGAAGCTCCCAGTGTGGAGCTGTGGTTATGATGTGAAGCTCCCAGTGTGGAGCTGTGGTTACAATGTGAAGCTCCCAGTGTGGAGCTGTGGTTACAATGTGAAGCTCCCAGTGTGGAGCTGTGGTTACAATGTGAAGCTCCCAGTGTGGAGCTGTGGTTATGATGTGAAGCTCCCAGTGTGGAGCTGTGGTTACTATGTGAAGCTCTCAGTGTGGAGCTGTGGTTATGATGTGAAGCTCTCAGTGTGGAGCTGTGGTTATGATGTGAAGCTCTCAGTGTGGAGCTGTGTGAATCGTTACTGCAGCTCGAAGGTTAAAAGATAATAAAAGTGCAGCAGGATGGCTCATCGTAGGTCCCCCCCCCCCTCACCCTATTTGAAGTATGATTCACATGTCGGCTCAACTTGTGATTAAATTCCTCACAACACGCCTCCTCGATTGGCCGCCACATTTAACCAGAACTTCACTGCTCCGGATGAGAAACGGCTTGTTACCAAAGAAAAGCAGCATCTTAAAGTAAAGTTTATTTTTCTTTCACCAAACAGCTAATCGTGTGAATTTGAGTTTTTTCGCCCCAAAAATATTTGTACAACTTGTTCTTCGCTTCTTTTCATTTCTTATTAAAATCAAACCGTTATTTTGTGACGTGTGTTTCATCATTTTGTACCAATTGTGAGCCTCGTAAGTTGAGCAGCAGGCAGAAGCTCAAAGGCTTCGTATCCAGAGGAACCGCTGACGGATGAGCAGCACAAAGGGTTCAGGTTTCTGGGTTTTTTTCGTCTTCAAACGGCTGATTGAGACTTAAAGCTGGAGACTCAGAGAGCACAAGTCCCTCGATGCCTCTAAACCACAGAAGGTCGACTTCAAGCTGCGCAGGGATTCAGATTCACATGATGAAGTTATTATTATCTATCTATTATCTATGTGTTGAAGGTGATTTAAAGGCGGAGTCGTATCTTAAACTAGTCAGTGGTGGAAAGTAACTCGGTACTACACTGAAGTACAAATTTGAGGTACTTAAGTATTTCCATGTTCTGCTACCTTGTGCTCCACAATTCAAAGGGAAATATTGCACTTTTCACATTTATTTGATAACTTTAGTTACATTGCCGATTCAGATTATTTCTACAAAACTTAATCAAAATACAAAACATGATGTAATATTGTAGGTTAAAATTAAATTCACAAGCTAGCAGTATGTAAAGTAATTCAAATGAGCTAAACATTAAATATATTGTACTGAAATGGGCCATTCTGTATAATAAGTATTTTAACTTTTTGTACTTTAAGAATATTTTGAGGATAATACTTTTGTCCTTTTACGTAATTAAGAGTTTAAATGCAGAACTTTTACTGATTACAGAGTATTCCTACACTCTGGTATTACTACTTTTACTTAAAGATGTTAAATTCCAAATTCAGAGCAAATCTATGATGGAGGGATTGCTTCCACACAGCTCTCAACATGGCGACGGCTAACAGCTAACGGTGCAGACAGCGCTAATAGCGCAAACAATGACAGAGCTAACAGTGTTTACCTGAGGGGGGACCGGAGGAATGGTGTGGGTCGGGACACCGTCATCAGCTATAACCGGCGGGAGGAAGGTTAAGGCACCAAACCTACTCGGTTAGGTTTAGACTCAAAAACTACCTGGTTAGGTTAAGTTACCAAACTATGTGTTTAAGTTTAGGCAACCAAACTAACTGGTTAGGTTAAGGTACCAAAACTACTTGGTTATGTTAGGGCACCAAAACTAGTTGCTTAAGTTTAGACGGCAAATCTACTTTGTTAGTTTTAGGTGTGTAAACAATTTGGATAGGTTCAGATGCCAAAACTACTTGGTTGAGTTAAGTTACCAAAACTATGTGGTTAGGTTTAGGCACAGAAGCTAGTCGGTTATGTTCCTACGTCAAAACGACTTGGTTAGTTTAAGGTGCGTGAACTACTTGATTTCTTTTAGGTGCGTATGTTATTTTTTTAACGACAAAAGGACTTGGTTAGTTTTCGGTGCGTAAAGTACTTGGTTATGTTATGATGCCAAAACTACTTGGTTACGTTAAGGGACCAAAACTACTTGTTTAAATTTTAGAGGTCAAAACTACCTGGGTTTAGGAAAGCATCATAGTTTGGGTTAAAATGAGTACCTTAATCCAGGAAATGAGTGTGTCGTGCAGCGTTCAGGACTCGCCTCCAATGTCTGGAAAGTCAACTTGTTGAGACTGTAAGTGGTGTAGTTGAGCAGTTGCGAGTGCGTAGGGAGGGTCAACGCAGCTAACTAGTTCATTTTAATCTGTGAACTGAACTTTGAGCGAACAACACTGACGACAAATATGTGAACCAATAGTTTATCCTTCCTTACAGCGAACAAGATGTTTTAACAGCATTTGAGTAAATAATCTCAGTACATTTAAATCCTGTTGACATCATCGCATGTTACTGAGACATGTCCAATCTGTCCAAATGTTAACTTAACTATCAAGATGTGTGAATATATCACATAAACATAGATTATAGAAGGCAGACATGGACCTGTTGTTATTCACAGCGTGTTTTGGTCAAAGTGACACTGAAGTATTTAGAAATGATTTTTTGGGCTCCTTCCCCCGAGTCAAACTCGGGAATATTTGGATTTTACATGCAGATGTAACACACCTGGAGTTTAAGACTGAAAGCAGCGGATCACCGGAGACTTCGGGTCGGCTAAAAGGTCACGCCGCTCTGTGCCGTCTTAAAAAGAATCTGCTCCTGAATTAAGATTGAGCAATCAAAAAAACCTCTGACCTCTGACCTCCAAGTGGAAGACACCCCAAAAAGGAGCATTTCTCTACAGGGATTGATAAATGATCCGATTATTATTCTGCACAGAGTGTGAGCAGTAGATGAGAATGAGTGTGTGTGTGTGTGGGGGAGACGGGGGAGTCAGTTGTGTCCCTGTTACTACCAGGGTTCAGATGAACACCCACCTTTTTACCGTTTTATCATTCTGCTTCACATGCACACGCCGTATTTAGAAGAGCTCCACTGAAGCACGTTTGTTTTAGTAGAACAAACAGCTCTTTTGTTTTTAAGTCTGAAGGCTCTGAGACAGCAAATCAAGCTGCCATGTTTGATATGTTGATTCACGTTTGCCCTCCACATCGAGGTCAAAGTTTAGCAAAGAAAAACTCTCCTACCTGCAGAATTCTTTTCTTTGTTTTAGTCTCTTTTCACATTTTCTCTGCCAAATTACTCCAGATATAGAGCAGTTCAAATATCTTTGTTCCGGCTCTGCGAATGAATATGCATTTGGATTACGAGGCGGACGACGCGCTGCTTGGCTGCACAAGCTGAGGTGATGCAACGACTCCGAAGGAAAAAGACCAAACATCCAATTACGGGCCGAACGGCGGCGGCGGCGGCGGCACGAAGAGAAAGCGCAATTACACGATGACGAGTTGCATAAGCCTTTTTCTCAGAATTTCCGTCCCGTCTCTCGCTGACGTTCTGACATGCGAAGAAGACAAATGACGGCCGCTGTCTCACCGGCCAATTAAGACACAGACGTGTTACGTAATGGTGTTTTCAGGAGATGCAGATTCCGGCGAGTTTGGTAATTTGACCGGTTGATGTGTCGACCGGCTTTATAAGTGGAGCAGCAGGATCTTTAAGGCCTCGGATACACTCGCTGTCTAGATATCCGAAAACACAGCTGGGGTTGTGTTGAACATTTTCAGAAGATACAGCAGCATAAAGAAGCTGTTTTTGAATCCCTCGGAGTTTGACAAGGAAATCTAGTCGGGTGTTTCTCATGAGACTCTCACCTGTGATTTTTATCTTTTTTCATTCTCTGTCGTTTTTATTCATGCCGGGAAGCTTATCTGAGCGTGTGCTGTGTTTCTCAACAACATCCTGATTGACATTCACACAGTTACACCGGCTCACACCTGGGAGCTACAGAGTACAACCTCGTCTGCTGCTGAGCGTCCTCAGAGGAGGAGGAAGGGCCTCGCTCACGGTCCCAGGGCCACGTGTCTCCAGGCAGGGGTGGGGTTTTAACCCGGCCCAGCAGCCCACCAGGCCTGTGGGTCGCAGGTGTAACGGTGTTCTGGACACAGTTCAATGCAGAAAGCATATTAAACTAACTCACTAAAGTCTGTCTTTGTATTTTCATATGAAGAGGATCTGCAAAAAGCTGCACCTTCAAGGCTCTTTACAGAAAAGAAAATACAAATAAGTGTCAAATGCAAATAAGAGAAACTATGAGATTGAAAAATTAAGCAAGAAATAAAGCAAAGCGGATTTAAAACCTAAGTTAGCCACTAACAATTTTAACATTTAAAGCTAATATCATACATTATGGAGGATGAAGGAGGACAACATTAAAAAATACAAATTTATAAAGAAAATAATACAGAAATGAATACATTTAAAAAATGAATAAATAATAAAAAATAACAGTTTAAATCAATTTAAAAATGATGAAAATAAAAAGGAAAATGAATGACCATTCATTTTTGGTACATTTAATGGCATATATTAATTCATTTATGGAGTTTAATCATTTATTTTGGATTTTTGCAGCTTCTGCCTCCAAACAGCTTCAGCTTCAATTCAAAGATTTCAAAACTCACCAGGAACTCGAGTCGTTTCTCATTTTTTCTGCTTGTAATCCTCAGCGCTCGTACAGCTCGTAGAGCTCGTAGAGCTCGTACAGCTCGTAGCGCTCGTAGCGCTCGTACAGCTTCAGGCTGGAAAGCAAAGATCAAAGTAAATTAATTGTTTGTATTGGAAACTTAATGCTCCATATTTGTTGAGCTGTTCTTACCTGTAGACGTGTCTCTGTATGGTTTGCACATTCAGCTCACCTGCTGTTCGCTGACTAAAAGAATGTGCGACATTACAAAGTTAATTTCAGGCAATTTATTGGAAACATACAAGAAAACTATTTTTGGACACATAAAAAAACATTACTGTGCTCAGTTTTTGTGCGAAATAGAACAAACCTACATCCGTTTGTGTCTTAAAATCGTCTTTCTATGGAGCACAATTCAACATCACAATGTCAACAACCAATGAAAGCTTTATTTGTAGATTATTTGTTTGTTTGTCTGCAGGATTACAGTGAAACTAATGACCCCAATTTCATGATAACTGGTGGAAGGGTGCAGAATGGGCCGGCTATGAATCCCGTTCGATTTTGGAGTGGACCTGAAACACAGGAACAAATACACAAGTTATTTTTGACTTTCGTTTACATTGCCAGATAAGGCACCGCCCTGGTGGAGGTCTACTCTCCCCTTCTAGTTTTCTCATCATAACTTGTATATTATACATATCATATATAATAAATACAACCTTCCCTACGTGAGGCAATACAAATTTCATCAAGGCTTGAATTTTCAAGCTGTATTTACCACTGGGAACCCGACAAAAACAGTGTTTCAAGTAGAGAACTCATATTTACCTGATTTCCCATGGGGCACAAACGCAGCATCACACACACACACAAAAAGTGTTTTCTGTAAAGAAATGTTCATCTTTCGCAGGTCGATTTATCTGCAGACACACGAGCTCAAACCCCAAATGCTCAATACGCAGCATGAATATTGAGACACACATCAGCAGAAGAACTACACACTTTAACACAGCGAGCGCTCGGAGGGCACGACAGCTTTCAATCCGCTCTGCGCTGCTATCAGCCCGAAATGTGATTCCTCACCTTTATTCTTATTCATTTTTACATTTTTTTTACAGCCCCCTTCATTCTCATTGTGAATCCAAAGGTAGAGCTTATCTGAAATTAACAGCAGCACCGTGATATCCTCTGAGAGTACCGACCAGATATTAGGCTACAGAGCGACGTGGAGAACATCCACAATCAACCGGATGGAAATGCTAAACAGGCTCGTCTTCTACAGTTTGCATCAGGCGTCAACACTTTCCAGGCCGCAGCTTTTTATGTGAGATCAGCTGAAGTGATGTTTATCAAGAGATCAGCTGAAGTGATGTTTATCAAGAGATCAGCTGAAGTGATGTTTATCAAGAGATCAGCTGAAGTGATGTTTATCAAGAGATCAGCTGAAGTGATGTTTATCAGGTGAGATCAGCTGAAGTTCATGTTGTGGATGAAGGTCAAAGATGTTTTTACAGAAATGAATGAAAACCAACAGTTTATCTACTTTGGTCCAAACCAGTTTTCTTTTCTGTATATATGCAAGAGTGACAGTAACTTCTGAACATCTAACAGTTTAAATGAATACTTCGCCCCACAAATCACCACGTCTACATCTATAACTCACTGCATGTTACATTGAAGTCTCTCATGTCTCCACGGTGAACAAAAAATAAATAAACAGAACTGTTAACTGTTTACAACGGTTCGTCTGCCTGTGTTTATTAGACTAAATAATCGGAAATTGTTATGCAAGTGTTTAACTATTAGCTTATTATTGATTGCAGGAACCTAAATATACTGGGAAATATAGATTTATACTGGAAAACCCCACCAGTAAATGCCATATTTTTAAGTTCCCACCAAATGTGTCGTTCTGGGGCAGCGAGCTCTTCGTATCTCTGACGCTGGTTGTATCACAGATAGCAAGCAGACGGTCACGCTGAGCCAGACAGCTACACAACTCAACAGCCACTGACTCTGAACATTAGCTTTCCCGCTAGTTTCCTTCTTATCCACCTTAACTCAATGAACACTCTTCTTGTTTTGTTCGTGCTCTGCAGCTGCCTGCAGAGATACTGAAACAATTTTCTGATTGTCAGAATTGCCGATTATGTCGACTAGTTGATTAAATGGCAATTAAATTGGAAAGTAAGTTGGTTTCAAACATTTGTTTTAATAACGCTGAGGGCAAATTCCCCAAAGACGGACGCCTCACTCATTTAATCAGAGAACGAAGGTGAGAGGAAGTTTTTATATTTCCGGCTACTGCAGTCTGAAAACTCCAAAACAGAGGAAGTCTGACAGGACAACACAAGAAAATACAAATGTCTGATGTTAAGTGACGAGACTCAGAAGGTGTAGTGTGCCCACACTGTCACTAACTGCACTCTGAATAAATATGATCTGATTTTTGAAGAAATTAAAAAGCGATTTCAGAGAGAAGCAGACAGAAAAGTCTACAGTATGCGTTGAAGCATACATCCAGGAAGTCAGAGATTCAGCAGTGAAAACAGGTTAAAAAGATAAAGATAGAAGCTAAAGCTACAGATCAGAGTAAACGACATCGAGACAGAAGATGCGAAATCAAGGAACGTGTTCCTCTTTATTCAGTTACAATCATTAAAAAGCAAAAGCAGCATGCATATATATACATGCAGTATAACTTCAGTAACTAGCGTAGCATAGAAGTGCTAACAGCTGGTTAATTAGCTAGCTTGCTAATTTCACCATGCTTTAATGCTACATCGGTTTCAGAAAACTCCCCGCCGCTCCAGAGGACAAGCTAACTAGCTAACTAGGTAACTTACCAGCCATCTGTATCCGGCATTTCACAGCCCCACTGATGCGCGTTCTCACCATAACAACTAACAACAATCACCACTTTCCTTCGAACTAGTCAAATGGCCACGGAAAACAATTCAGTGTCCGTTCTACTCTTATTCTATTTGGTATGTGAGAGTGTTGATGCTACGCTATGATTGGTCTGTCTGCGTCTGAGGGGCGGGACTTAAGGAAGGGTAAATTGGGTTTAGGCCATAGACTGTATATAAGAAGTGGGCGTAGTCATCGTGTTGTCACCCATTGGTTTGCGGGCTGATGTGTTGAAGCCTCGAGTTTGGCGATTTCGCCATCGCCATCTTGGAATACAACCGTCGCCATGTTGGCTTTTTTTGCAATCAATGAACGAACTAGTAATTGAATATGTTTACAAAATGAATAAATCAGGAGAGAAGAGTCATTTTCTCATAGACTTCTATACAACCAGACTTCTTTTTGCAACCAGAGGAGTCGCCCCCTGCTGGTCAGTAGAGAAAATAAAAGTTTTAGGACACTTCCGCATTGGCTTCGCTCGGCAGAACCGAAGATTGCCGCCTGGTTCTACTCTTATTCTATTTCTATGCGAGTATGTCGATGCTACGCTGTGATTGGTCTGTCTGGGTTGGGACTTAGACGACACACAGAAACACACACAGAGTGAAGAGTACCCTTTGAAAAAAGGCTGTGTTTTATTGAAATACAGCAGACATCAACAGGTTGTTTTGCTGACCTGGGCAACAGAAACAAGAGCTCGAATACTTTTCAAATCGAAGTAAAAAAAACAACAAATATCGATGGCTATTTTTGTCATTAGAAGTAAAAAACAAATCGACAAAGACGCTCAGAACCTGGTGCCCGAACTGAGGAGGTGAAGCGTCATTTCGGGTCACAAGCTGATTAACACGAGTGTCTTTTGTCACGTCAGGAACTAAACGAAAACAAGCCGGTGCTCCACTTTGGATCCCGACTCAAGACTCTCAAAATTGCTGGTATTTGAAGTTAAAAAAATCAAATGCACCTCGAGTTCTGAAGGAAGGATTTGAAAACAGCGTTCGAGCCTGTTTTTGTGCCCAGGGCTGGTTGTTTGATAGTAGCAGTAGTAGAAGAAGCAGAACCTCAGTTATGAAGCAGGGCTGGCCTCAACTCCCCTTAAAAACACATCTAGTGCACCTGGTTTCCCCCCTGAAAGAAATCAGAAAACTGTTCCTCCTGCTCGCACACGGGAGTCCAGTTTGATCTAATAATAACTCTTTATGGACTCTAACAGGATTTTTATTTCTGCAGAAATAGACGTTTCTCTGCTTGAATATCTCTAACAGAGAGAGACCTTTCGAAGAGGTTGAGATACTAAAATACTTTAGTTTATTTTGGCATGTTTGTCCATTATTGTACATCAGTCATCCACACTGTTTTAAAGAATGCATGAACCCTGTCAGTACCTACAGCATGTGGATTTGCATCGCAGAAAGTTTTGGGTTGAATCAACCTTCTGACAGAGTGATCGAAAAAAAAGTCCTTTGTAGAAATCATGTCTCGATTGACTCTTAAGCTGAAAACGTTTCTTCAAGCTTCCAAAGTGACTTTGAAATTGTTCAAATAAAAAACTTTGACTTTTGGGTAATTTATTCAGTTTTGTTCTGTTTCTGTGTCAAAGTGTGGTTTAGCAACGTGGAGACAGCTGCAGACTGAGAAAGGATAAAGACCCCTGAAGTCTATTCAACAGCTGAGGCTGGATCAGATGAGAAGCATTTAGTCCACACCGTGCAGAAGTTTGTTGTTAGTTACAGTTGTGAAGTTCAGGGTGTATTACAGTAAGTACAAATCTTAGGGAGTCTGCATCGCCTCCGTTTGTTTACATTTGTTTTGCTACAACTGTGACGTTTGAGCTAAAAATAAAATAAATAACAGTAAAGTCTTTGGACTAATCAAAAGGAAGTTTTTAGGTTATAAATAAAGTTTAAAATAAACATTAAATGAAGATTACAGAGGACTAATTAAATTGATTGCTTTCGCAAGACGTTTAAATAAATCTCAAATGTCGTCATCCCTAAAATGTGATGATTGCTAAAAAGTATTTTTTGGCGGGAAAACCAGGTGCACGCAACAGATAAACTTCAAAGTGAGCAAACATAGCGACCTTAAATGAAACAAAGGAAGGACTCGTGCACACTAGTCGATCTGTGTTCAGCCCCGATATCGAGCCTGTAGCAACAAAACCTGTTGCAGTGCGAATAAATCAGGAAGGTTCGCGTTCAAAAAAAGTTCGTCCAAAAAACTGTGACCGGACGTTTTTCTGCTTCAAGCCGTAGTCCTCACAAAAAACATCTGGTGCTCGAATCTCACTGCTAACACATGCGCGCTAACAGGGAACAAGCTAGCTGTATGCTAACTGCTAACACATGTGAGCTAACAGGGAACAAGCTAGCTGTATGCGCTACTCCCTGAGCTCGCTTGCTTGCTAACAGTTGGTTCTAAAGCTAGTTAGCTCGGTTGCTAACAAGACGGTTAGTTTTCGGTTTGTTTTTTTATTTATTTGTCAGCAGGATGACAGAAAAACTATCGGCTTGATTATCATGAAGCTTGGTGGAGCATCGGGCTCCCTGAGCTTGCTTGCCTGCTAACGGTCAGTTCTAAAGCTAGTTAGCTCAATGGCTAACGGGACAATAAGTTAACACATTTTTTGACTTTTTTCTCCGCCAAGTAGATTATGATTTTGGTTTTGTTTGTCAGCATGATTACAATAAAACTACCGGACGGATTTTCATGAAATTCTTGACGCAAACTTGAAGCAAATTATCTTTTTCTTTTTTTAAAAATGCTAACATAAAAACAAAACTGATGCATCTTTTAAATTGTTACTGAGAACAACGTACGTAAAATCTAAAAGATAAATTACACTTTGATACCGAGCGACCACGCGTCACAGTTTGTGGATGTTATTGATTGAACAGCTTTGCTGATTTCTTTAAAAAGACTCGTGTGCTCGACTCCTTCCTCTTCAAACATTCAGACAGTAAACCCACAACATTTTCTTAACTCCTAGAAGCAAATACATTCAATCATTCATCAGAAAAATATTCAATTAAAACTATAGACTTGCAAAAATAAAAGTCTCTTGGAAGCTTTCTAAGGCTGTGCGTCAACCATCTTTACAGCGCTGCTTTCTTTTCAAGCGTTTTCTTTTGCAGAAGGATGTGCAGCGGCGCAGAGCTGACAGCTTCGGTGATGCTGAACGCCACCGAGTTTTAAAAACTATGAAGACTTTAAGCGAAGAAACAAGCATTTTGATACAAACCAGCAGTACAAACCCCCCACCCCCCCAATGGACGGAGTTGAAAACCCTCCCCCTGTTGTTGTTTGTTTGTTGAGGCCAGCCCTGGTGTGCATTTGTAAATACAGTATTTCAGATATATGTAGTCTTATCATCTTTAAATCTGACCAGGACACTACAGCGGCAGAACAATACATAAAGAAGCTCATATTTTGTTTTTTTACTATTATTCTTTTCTGTCGGAATGGAACTAGTTTCAACTAAGCCTACATGTAGTTATGTATTGAATAAAAGGCTATTTATCTTTTTTTGTTTTGTTTTATTACAGGCGTGTCTGATGGTGTGCAGGACGACAGAGAGAGAGAGAGAGAGAAACAAATCAACAAAGGAGGGAAAACAGAAGATGGACGAGAGAGAAAGTAAAGGACAAAGTGATCGAGCGAGGGAGAGAAACGAGAGAGAGACAGAGAGAGAGAGATGAGAGTTTGATTCAGGCAGCATGATTCTGGATTGTAGGGTTTTCACTGTCGAGTGTGTTGAGTGTTGTGTTGTGATTGTTACAGTTGAATCCTTCTACGCTTTGCCACCATTTTGACAGTTTAACGTTTTTTTTGTTGTTGTTTGTTCCTCATCCGTTTTTTAAACAAAGATCAACGACAGTCACTTGGTCGTACGAGCATGTTCGTCGGAACAAGAAGTGCAGATTGGCTTAAGTTGTTTTCTGTTTTTTTTTTCCTTTTCTTTTTCTTCAAAAAAGGGTTCCAGACAGAGTGGCTACAATAATAATAATATAATAATATAATAATAGCACTTCACTTCACTTCAGCACAGTAAAAAAGAAAAGAAAATAGAAAAGAAAAAAAGGTCCAAAGGTGCTTTTTTTTGTTGAATGCTTTTTTTTTTTTTTTTTATCTGATTTGATGTGAAGCGAAGTCCCCCCTCCTCTTCCTCCCTCCTCTTCTTCCTCCTCTCAGCGGGGAAGTGGGGGGCGGAAGTCCAGTGCCGGTGAGATGAAGAAGAAGTGACTGAAGTCTTGCCAACTGGTCCGTTTTTTTTTGTAGTGGTTCCACTCTGGTTCAGTAAAAAAAAAAAAAGACGGAGAATAATAATAATAAAAAATAATAAAAAACGTTGCACACGCTCCACAGCTGGCAGCGTTTTTTAGTTTTTTTAAAAAGTCCATCAACAAATAAAACAAAAAAATAAAAACAATAAGAGGCGAGAGAAACCGAGAGAGAGAGAGAGAGAGAGAGAGAGAGAGACAGAGAGAGAGAGAGGGGAGGGTTTCGGAGGACGAATTGCTCCCATTTTACAAAATGTAACAAAAATTTTGTCCGCAAAAATTTTACAAATCTGTAGCAATACAGAAAAAACAAAACAAACAAACATACATATCCTATTTACAAGAAGGAGAAGAAGAACCCTTTTTTTTTTTTTTTTTTCAAAAGTGTAGTGAGAATGCAGCAGATCCCAGCTTTGGCACTCGGCATTTGTTTGTTTGTTTTAAATCCGTCCTGTCGTTGTCGTCGGTGTGTTACAGTCTGACTGCTGCTGCTGCACACATTCAGTGCTCCGGTTCACCCTCCGCTTCACGACAACGCAGGTCACGCACAACATCATCTCAACCGCGAAAAACATCCGTCCAGGCCAGAGTTCAAGACCCGCTAATCCCCCCCCCCTCCTTCAGAGCGACTTAAAGGAGAAGCTCAGTTTTCTGTTTTTTTAAGGAACTTACAGTGAAGTGCGGATCATGAAACGTGTTTGTTCTTTAAAGGGAAAGTTCAAACTTAAAGATACAGATAATTAAACGAGCAATTAATCAATAACCAACTAATCACGTGAACGTAATGAATGTTAAAGAAATGTTCTCCGTTCTCTCTCTCTCTTTTACTAATTCTTATGAATTTTAACTTATTCACATTCGAAAAAATTGGCGTTCAAGGACACGATCGTCCCACAATGCAACACGGAAGAAAAATAAAAGAAAATCAATAAATGACTTTGTCTGTTGACAGAAACTGTTATAATTTGGCTTATTATGTTTTTTATAATGGCTCAGAAATGAACTTTTTAAAGCTAACTTCACAGTGACTAGCTACTAGCATAACACACGTGAATCTACTCAAACTGTCTGTGGTCACGCTGCATTGTGGGTAATGTCGGTGTGGAATAATAAATACAATATCTCTTGTTCTGCTGCATCGATTTTGATCTTTTTTTTGTGTAATGATAAATCTGTGTAGTACACAATCAATATTAGTACTCAGTGTACTAGTATGTATATGAAACTGGGAGCAAGGCGACTTAAAGTTTTTATTTACTTCTTGTATTTGACCTAAACTGACTTCCAGGCCTCCTGATGAAACAGTGTCTTGTACTTATTCAGCACTATTGATTGAGTAGAAGTACAGATAATCTGCCTCTGAAAGGAAATTTGGGGAAGAAAAACACAAATTCTACTTGTTGTTACAGCTACAAGTAGAATAACTGATGTTTTGCGAGCCTCGTCTCTGCTTATACTCGGTGAAGATTAAGCTCCTGTTTTGTAAAACTAGTGTCAAACTCACATCAGGGTGAGCAATGAAAAGAAAGCACCAGCGTAAGAGAGGGCAGCTTCAATTATCTTCACAGATTGTGACCCTGAATTTCTCCTTGCACTCCTCTGATTTTCAATTTGGCAGCGTGTATACGACTCGCCAAAATAAAATAAAAGCCCCCCGCCGTCTTTTTTTTTTTAAACTCTTGCTTTTGTTGTGTGAACATGGAGGGGGGGGGGGGGGGGGGGGTCACGCCAGGTCGAGAAGGCTGAGGACGATGTTGTGTGTGAGCTGGGATGCGACAATCAAGAGATAAAAAAACTAAAATTAAAAGAACAAAAATTACAATATCTGATAATTAAAAAAAAAAGAAAATGTTGCTCCATTCTCCGTCCACCTCGTTTTTCTTTTTCCTCTTTTCCAGCAGCAGCGGCGGCGGCGGCGATGGCGGCAAATCCTACTCGCACCTGAGAGGAACAGAAGAGAGGAAAGAAACTGTCAACAACGTCTCTCTGAACAAGAGAAATGTCAGTTTCACGAGAACACAGATCATTCCCACCTAGAAAATAAGAGGAAACAAAAAAACTAAACTAAACTAAAGAGAGAGGTGGTGGGGGGGGGGGGGGGGGGGGGGGGGGGGATTAAAAAGCAACTGTGTGCCAGGAGACGGTGTTCCTGGTCGCCTGGTGCTGCTGGAAACTGGGACACATTGTGAAATAATAATCGACGGCGGAACCCGACCGGCCGGCGCTCTCTCTCCTAATCCATGTGAGAGAGAAAGTGTGTTAAAGTTGTGTTTTGAGTGGGAGTGATTAAACGAGGCTGTGATTGCAGAAACAGGACAATGGACGGTAACACACATCCCCTCTGTTGTTCTCAAATAGTGGAGGGAGCTTTAGTCGCTTTAATTGCATTTATATATTAAGATTCGGACAGAACGTCAACAGTAAGAAAATGTTAAAGGGATTTATTGGGTATTTTTTTTCAAACAAAGTACAACAAACGGTCTTTCCACCAAGAGACCGAGCCCCGTGTGAAATGAGATGTAATTTATTTCTCACGATCTTTTCCTGAATCAAACTAAGTATTTCACGATCATTTCTGAAACTTAACCAAGTATTTCACAATCTTTTGCTAAACCTAACTAAGTATTTTAGGATCTTTTCCTAAACTTAACTAAGTATTTCACGATCTTTTCCTAAACGTAACTAAGTATTTCACGATCTTTTGCTAAACCTAACTAAGTATTTTAGGATCTTTTCCTAAACGTAACTAAGTATTTCACGATCTTTTGCTAAACCTAACTAAGTATTTTAGGATCTTTTCCTAAACTTAACTAAGTATTTCACGATCTTTTCCTAAACGTAACTAAGTATTTCACGATCTTTTCCGAAACATAACTAAGTATTTCACAATCTTTTCCGAAACCTAACTAAGTATTTCACGATCTTTTCCTAAACCTAACTAAGTATTTCACGATCTTTTCCGAAACGTAACTAAGTATTTCACGATCTTTTCCTAAACCTAACTAAGTATTTCACGATCTTTTCCTAAACCTAACTATTTCACGATCTTTTCCTAAACCTAACTAAGTATTTTACGATCTTTTCCTAAACCTAACTAAATATTTCACGATCTTTTCCTAAACTAAGTTGTTTCCTTTGAAGACAGAAGTTTATTTTGAAAAGACTTTATGCATTTAACGAGCTGAAATTGACACGTGTTGCTTAACTTTCGTAGGAAAACGCACAAAAAAGGAGGAGTAACTTTTTTTGTAAGATAGGATTCAGCTGGTGAACATAGCGGAACATTTGGTACCTAAACAGACTGATATTTGCCTCGGCAGTTGGTGGAGACCAAAGACAGCTAAAAGAGAGAGAATATTGCAGTTAAATTCCTCATGTGACACAAACACAAAGACTCCTGATGAATCATCATGTCACTCTGTAACTGCTACGTACAGATATCAACTGAATAAAGGTCATGAGGTTTCCTGTAAGTGACCAAATAAATCTGTTGCTGCAGGTTTAAAACAAAGTGTTTTCTCTGTCTGGATGCAGGATTTCATGTCAGAACTGAAGCCGTCTGCGGATTAGCTCTGTACATATAAAAAGCATCCGTTTCTGCTAATCTTCTGTCAAAGTCATCTCTTCTTCTATCTTTTGCCAAAAACAATTAGTTCTTTGATTTCATTGTTTTTGTGCGTCTGGTTCCTAAAACATGTTTCCGTTAACTCACTGTTATTATACTGAAACTCAACTCAGCTCCACGTTTAAGAGAAAAGAGAGAAGATCAGCTGGAGGAGCCGTGAACAGCTGTTCAATCAGCTGTTCAGTCAGACGCTGCTACACAACAGCTGACGGTCCAATATGGCCGACAGCGGGTTCGTTTCATTACCTTCACGCACACAAGCAGCAGGAAACACACCGGATGAAGGTTTACAACCACTAAGTGCAACATTTATTTGTTTTAGAGATTCACACATTTTTCAACAACCTACAGAAGAAACTACGAAGTTGAATTTGATGTAAGAACCTGGTCAGATGCGTCGCTCACTGACTCCATGAACTCAGATAACTTTTGTCCCAAATATTTCACAACCTTTCATGAGAATAAAGTTCAACTTTATAATCCAAAAGAAATCACTTGGTCAAGTAAACAAAAACAAAACCCAGACACAAAAACAGACATTACAACACAACGAATGAATACAATCTGAATAACTAATTTGTTGCTCGCAGGTCGTTTTAAATCCGTTTGTGATTGTTTTGCTTCAGTTTTGGTTTGTTTTGTGAAACTTTGAAGTCCTTTTGTATCTTTTTGTCATTTGGCATCTTTTTGTAGTCGTTTTGCATCTATTTTAAGTACTTTTGGGTCTTTGTGATGGCTTAACATTGATTTTTAGGTGTTTTGCATTTCTTTGTGGTCATTATGTGTCTTTTTTTGACCTTTTGCATCTTTTCCTTGTCTTTTTGTGTCTGAGTTTCGTCATTTTAAAGGATGTCAGATGATTCAGAACGGCTGATGAAATAGTTTTATTTCATTAAAAAGTACTTAATTTAAATGTAAAGGCTTTTTACTTTCATGTATTTATCTTTCTTCCATTCGAATGCACTGAACTGACACAACAGGTGATGTAACATCAGGATGATGAGTCACTGAAACTCAATTCTGCCTCCAAATTAATTATGTTTTTACTGGAACAAAAAGAAAAAAACTGATGACACGAAATTAAAACCAATTATTGTTATTCTGATTTTCAGATGGCGGTTACCTGGAAACGGGTAACGTTCAGTGTTTTATATATAAATATATATATAAATAAATATATATTATAACAATGACAGGGAGGGAGAGGCACTGCAGCATTTCGGCAATTAAGCCTTCATCAATAAGCTACGACTGTTGATCTGTTATTATGGGCTCTGCTGATTAAATGAAGCCCCGAGCTGCTGTGATTAGTGAGACAGGACAATGGATGGCACACACACACACACACACACACACACACACACACACACACACACACACACACACACACACACACACACACACACACACACACACACACACACACACACACACACACACACACACATATATACATACAAGCTGGAGACATTGCATCAATCTGGAATTTGTTTTTGCTCCATCCATCGTTTCAGCTCCTTAATGTAATCTGGGCGATGTCATCACTCTTCATGAGTCTCATGTTGCTGCTCTGACCCCGAATCTGACCCACACAATGTGTCGACCAAAATACAAAAATAAAATAAACAAAGGTGTGATTTCAGCTGGACAGACTGCGTGACACTACGCGTGTTAATATTCCTTATGCAACGACTAGAAACGATGAACTGAGTTTTGTCCACTGACAAATCTCATAAAGTTTATTCAAACAAGGCGGTCAAGACGACTCAATGTTGACGAAAAGAGAGAAAGTTATCGGTACTTTGTGTTCTATTAGCAACAGACAGTTGATGGTTCAGCTGAGACAAAGGACTCCGACTCCTCCGTCAACACAAGTCACAGATTTGTTGCTCGCAGGTTGTTTCTTAAATCTCTTTGTGAATGTTTTGCTTCTCTTTTGGGTTGTTTTGGGTATCTTTGTAGTCTTTATGTATCTTCTTGTCATTTGGCATCTTTTTGGAGACGTTTTGTATCTCTTCCTGGTCTTTCTGTCTCTATTTGGTGTGTTTGTCTCTTTTTGGTAGTTTTGCATCTCTTCCTGGTCTTTAAGTTTCTCTTCATGGTCTTTTTGTATCTTTTTGCAAACCTTTAGAGTCTCTTCTTTGTGTGTTTGTGTCTCTTGTTGGTAGTTTTGCATCTCTTCGTGGTCTTCACACACACACACACAGTTTATTTTATGATGTATTTGCTCCATCCACTCGGTATGCTCTGTCACCTCTCTCTACTTTGTAATTCATAGACACTTTTTGTTGCAGCCACCTCTCGGTTATTGATTTCAGTGCCGTTAACTTAATATTCTCAACAGATATGTTCGTCGCTTTTATCTTCCATTTCCCCCGAAAACACAACGTTATGATTAACACAGAATCATATCAGGAGGACGTAAGTTTCATTTTGATAATGTTTTGCTTAATGGTTGAATAACTTCTCTTTAATTCCCGTTATGAGAGCTGAATATGAGACGATCCTTCATTAACATTTTGCTTAAATTCAGTTATGTTGTTATAGTTTTGTGTTCTGTTTTCACGAGATATTTTATTTGATTTGACACCTTTCTTACACACTTTTATAAAACAGGTGTTTGATAATATGTTCTATTTCAAAAAACACTTTAAACCCAGAGTTAAATATAACAAAGAGAGACGTGTGCCTTCAACATCAGCTGTACACGAGTATAAAAAGCATTTTGTTGAAATGCATTATGCTCTCGTTGAGGAAAAAGACGAGGTCACTGCGGTGATCCGAGGTCGACACAAACATGCATCCACACAAACAAACAAACAACATACATACAAACAACATCTCTGCTTTTCATTTCATCACACATCCCTAAACAAACTCCTATTCAATATCTCACATTCTCCTTCCTCACCTCTGAAGCACAGGTCTGAGCTGAGTAGCGGCTCAGAAGAATACGTGATGTTTGATTTATTCTCCCCGGCGTACCAGACGGGAGGGGCTCCACCACACCACCAGAGCTGCATCACTGAGATGTGAGCCCGTTGCTGGCATCCAGTGTGACAAACCCCACCCGGCTGGCACTGGAGGGACTTAAAACAAACACCACCCGAGGGCCTGGTCCAGCAGAGATGAGCGCCAGGACGACTGAAGGCCTCACGTGGACCACATGGATAAAAGAAGAATCTCTACATATACGGGAATTAAGAAAAAAACAGTCTCTGGAAACCATGTTCCCCTGTTTCCAAGTGAAACATATTAAACATGATATTATAATTATATCATTATAAAAGATTATTATAAAATATGACTCAGATGAGCACGTTCAGTGGACGTACGGTGACGATGAGGTCCCAGGATGGAAATAATACAGAAGTCGCCTTTTAACTTTAAATGTTTCTTCAATCAATGAGAAAAGGTTCATATCACAGCTTCTGTGACGACTAAAGATGAGGCAGAGAGGACGGAGACGGAAGGAGGGCCGGACAGGCGGACAGACGGAAGGAGGGACAGACAGACGGACAGACGGAAGGAGGGACAGACAGACGGACGGAAGGAGGGACCGACAGGCGGACGGAAGGAGGGACGGACAGGCGGACGGAAGGAGGGACGGACAGGCGGACAGACGGAAGGAGGGACAGACAGACGGACGGAAGGAGGGACAGACAGGCGGACGGAAGGAGGGACGGACAGGCGGACGGAAGGAGGGACAGACAGACGGACGGAAGGAGGGACAGACAGGCGGAGAGACAGATAATGATTCAGAACATAAAAGCTGATGTACTTTAAGTTAAATACATACTGTATGTCCCTAAGATGCTGGAGCACATCTACCACATCCTGTGAGACGAGCTAGATACCAGATGTTTAGACAATCAGATGTGTGATTCTCTGCTCAGTAATTACAGCACCAGTATGATATCATTGAACATAGTTTCAGAGTTTTTTTTATTGAACTTAACTGAAAGATTTCAACAGGAAACTGCCCCAAAAAAACAAAAAACTTTTTCAGACATTACTGACAGGAAATATCAGCAAAATCTGAAGTCATTGCTGTTTTGAACATGCTGCATATTGATTATTGATTCCAGCTGTCAAGCAATCATTTTTGAAGACATCCCAAAAGTGGCGACAGTCCCTCAAGAGCGGCCCGATGTCAGGAGCCGAGTCTCCGCCTTGTTTACGGCTGTTTTGTCTCCAGGAAATCATTTGCACGGCTTCTATTTAGAAAAAAGCCGAAGCCGCGTGGAAACATTAAAACCTGACAGGAGGAGCTCTGTCGCCACGCTCTGCCCCAGGCGGAGCCTTTTATCCATCAAACTTTACAACACCGGGGGGTCCTGCTGCTATTTTAGGCCTCCAATAACACTTCTTTATTTATTTTCCTTCCCTAAATTTTCCTGAAGTTTTAGTGTTTGTTGCTGAGCGGCTTGAAGCCAAAACTCACACAGCTACACACACAGACTGGTGAGTGGATGGAGAGGGTTCTGTTTGTTGCCTGGGATCGAGGTGTTGGCTTCAACACTATCATACTGGGGGGACGGGGGACGGGGGGACGGGGGACGGGGGGGGGGGGGGACGCTGGGGACCGACTCGTTAAATCACAAAAAGAGAAAGAAACCTGCAGCCACACGTACTTTTTATGGTGAAATAAAAATAAATTAAAGACAGAATTTGGACGGACTGAGTGGAGAAATGATCATCAATCATCAATATCTTATTGTATATTATATATTATATATTGTATCTTAAGTATGATTTTATAAAGTAGCTGGAAAAGTACTTTGTGTTTCAAAATGTACAATAAATACACTTTTCTCTTGTGGATTAAAAGATGTGAGAGTTAAGAGTTGCTCCTCTGCTACAGGCCGAGGCCTGGTGATGAATAGAAGGTTATTCATGGCGTGAAATGTGCTTTTACTCATTCTTGGTGTAAAGTGCAGGTTAATTAATACTTATTATGGTGAAATAAAGACAATAGAGTGGAAACAAGTTTAGAAATGCATCATTCATATCTTTTATCTAGAAATGTAAGTATTAAAAGGTAGTTTATAAAACTTTGGACTGGAAACCTCCATCTACAAACATCAATTATTACTTTTGTCTCGGTTTGTATGATATCTTAATCATATCATATCATTGTTTGTGCGTTTTCCTACAAAAAGTCCCCAAAAACTCTTCTGTCTTCACAGGAAACCACTCAGGTTAGTGAACAAAACGACTGAGTTATGTTTAAAAAAATATGGTAATTTTGGTTAAAATAACTACAGAAATACTGAAACTCTGAGATCGTGGCTCTCATTGAGGACCAGATCAGTCAGACCTCGACCTGAGGCGGTCCGGCTCACACCGTGTTCAGGTCTCAGTGAGGTTGTTTTGGACACAACCTCCAATAAACTATCAAACAGAAGTCTCCATCAGTCTCTCCTGAGACCTGAGGAACCTTTTAAGGAATCTCATCTTTGTCTTTTTCAGGATGAAGTTATGAAACACATTCAACATGTTTGGGCTCAAGGATAAGAAGTGTTCCGGTGAGAAAACAACAACAACAACAACAACAGGAAGCCCTCTGCTCACACTCTCTGTTGTTAACTCTTCTTCCTCCACACAAATATTGCTCAGAGATTAAAAAATGCAATTCACGCTTCACTTCATGACTTAGAAGGAGGTCGTTTGTCATTTTTTGACATTTGATAGAATAAGTGATTAATCTTTTAACTAAGAAATAATTAGAGCTCGTCTTGATAGTGAACGGAATTCAGCTGCAGGTCTGATTAAAGACATTTTAACATGTACAGAATTCTCTCTTTCTCACATGAAGGCACCTTTTCAGAGTCTAGTCTAAAACTCACCGTTCATCCAGTCATCTTCCTCTCCCGGTCCAGCAGCAGCTCTCGTCCTCTCCTCGAGTGTCTGTCCTCCAGCCAGCTGCCGAACACTCCCCCGTTCTGTCCCCCGTTCTGTCCCCCGTTCTGTCCTCCGTTCTGTCCTCCGTTCTGTCCTCCGTTCTGTCCCCCGTTTTGTCCCCCGTTCTTCAACTCTGCCGCGTTCTGCTGCCTCAGTCTGTAGGGGGGGGACGGACGGACGGACGGACAGTTACAGACGGAAAAAACTTCAAAAATCAGAGTATTACTCTGATACTTACAAAAATAATCATCACTGATCAATTAAAACCCAAATATGGTCCAGATACAGCCAGGTGTTTCCTCTTAAAGGTGCCTTTTTTGACCATTTAAAAAATACATATACATATATATATATATGTATATGTTTTCACAGCTCTTATATATATTTATATATTTTCACAGCTCTTATATATATTTAATTTTAATGCATGTTAGAGTTTTGCTGATCTTACTTCGATTAGTTATTTTTTAAAGTCGTATTTAAACACCAACGTCGTATAAAACTTTTGTCTTCATATAAATATTAAAGGGAATTCTCTGTTAAACAAATTGAGATGTTCTAAATTAAAAGACATATTGTGTCAGGAGATGAAATCAATACGGAACATTTACATTTATTAAATATATTTCATCACTTTTGACATCAATCTATTGGTTAAGAATCGTCTTTCTGTCCAACACGAGACAAACAGTGAAGTTAAGATATTAAATATCTGCCACTGAGTTATTTTTAAGATAGAAAGAAAGAAAGAAAATCTGCCAAATAAACTTGTTTTTTTGACAATATTTGTTTTTCAGAATCAAAGGACTGTCAATCAATTATTCGATATTCAGACGACTGAGTTCCTCAATCAGATTAAACACAAGTGGGCCAGAAGTGGGACATCATTTTTTAATTATAATGAGGAGAAATTAATAATCAAAAATAATTAAATTCTGAAGGAGGACTTAATGTCTGGGACTGAGTCACAAATAGTGACGAAAACCGGGACACACGTCTCGGGTTTCAATTTAGGCAACAAATAATTTAAGTTTTACTTTGTGAAATAAGAAGATCTCCCTTAATAACTCGCCAGCAAATAATAATTATTCTCATTATCAATTAATCTGCAGATTATTTTAGAGATTAATCGATTAATCGTTTGGTCCATAAAATGTCAGAAAATAGAGAACAATGTCTGGTTTGGTCCAAAACACAAAGTTATTCACTTTAATGTGATATGCAGGAAAAATATATGAAAAAATGCCAAAAATCTCTATTTGAGAGGCTGAAAACTGCATTTTCTTCCATTTTTGCATTAATATACTTTAAAGATGAATTGATTATCAGCTCTACTTTTAACTAATATGAGAGGTAAACCCTCCCAATCAGAGCCTTTTCTTCTTCAGCTTTCAGTATATTTTCACTGCATTTACTGTCAATAAGCAGCAACAATGACTCGTGTTGTCTCGTTCATTGTTAGTTGTCTGTGCATCACAGTGTTGAGCACTGAGTTTAAAAAACCAACAGGAAGCAGAAGGATTTCGATGTGCTGTCGGTGCAGGTTCATACTGTGGTGCTTTCCAAAAGCCAAAACTGACTCGTGGGGAGAATAAAACTCTTGCCCAAATTATTGTGGAGATATTGGTTTCCAACGTAATGGCTGCGTTATTTAGCCAAAGATCTCCCAAGCCCCTGGAAGACTGAATAGAGTCTCGTCTATTTGTGGGTTAATGTCCTGAAAACAATGTTAATGTGGCAACTAGAAAAACAACAACAACACAAGGAGGCGGAAATTTGTTTTGGTCTCGCAGTTCTCCACAGAAGGTGTCAGAGCGTAGAGAACCAAAGGACGGAGGAGGCTGTATCCTGTTCAGATTATAAAAGGCTTTCAGGCAATTTGGGGATTTATAACTGAAATTGACGACTCGTTGAAAAGAACAAGACATATAGCGGTAACCTGGTAGACTACCAGGACCATGAAAATGAAAAATGTGGGTTTGACCACCTCAGTTCATTTTGAAGAAAATGAATTAAAATGTAAAACAATTTAATTGTATTCATGGTTTATTTAATTTAAAAATATTCATCTTTAAATCTGCAATGCACCACTTGGATTTTATATATTTATTCTGTTATTGAATTAAATAATATTAAATCTAAAAGCTAAAATCTGTGTACATATGTGGATGAAATATTGGGGGTTGAAGTTGTTCTTCGGTCTTCTTAATGGATAAAGTAAGACTTATAGTGGAAGATGATTGTTTCCCACTCAAATCTCAAACGCCCTCACCAATGCCACTGCAAGACGCTTTGAACAGTAAAAGAAAATACATGTACGTACACAACTTTCAATATTTATGTTAATACAGTACCTGCCAGACAACCGGTCTTGGAGTTCATCCCGCTGTTGACTGCTGAGGCTGTTGGCACGCTGCTCCATTAGCCAGCCCAACTCAACCTCCAACACCTTACTGCCGTTGTTGTTTGTCAGGGCTCCGTCCTGACAGCGCTGGAGGATGCCGGGGGCAGCATTTTTGGGAGAGCACACAAGCGGCCCCTGTCCTCCATTCACTCCATTGTTGTGAAAAAGTTCTGCCAGCTCCAGGCCGCCGCTCTGCAGCCGGTTGTCGTTGAACCAGCGGGCGAATTCGGCGCGTCCCGTCCGACCCTCCAGTTGGCTGAACTCCTCAGGGGAAGGCCACCGCGTTTGAGCAAAATCGTCCATGAGGAGCGCCAGGGATCGGCTGTCTGGAGGCACTGAGCAGGAATTCGGGTTGGGGACGGAGGGGGCGATTATAGGCAGGGTGGAAGGTGGAAGAGGGCTTTTGAGATGGCCCACACCAGTGCTTGGCTTGTGAATCCCATTCAGCTGTAGAGTTTGGTGTTGCTGTTGCTGCTGATGTAGTCGTTTCTTGGCGATGGCCGCAATGCCACCAGCGCCCATCCTCTTAGTGCCCATGGAGTTGAGAAGGGCTTGTTCCAGGTTGTCGCGTAGTGCGCGACGCTCCACAAACCAGCTGTGGATTTCCTGGCGAGACAGCCGGGTGGTGCCCGCCAGATTGTCCACATCGCTGAGTGTGGGAAAGCTGTTCCTCAGGAAGTTCTCCTCCAAGATCTTCAGCTGTTCCGCCGTCTTTCCTTTCATCCTCTCCAGCAAAGGGAACTGGGTCAGTACCGAGGACTTCTGATGAAAGTCCGGTTTCAGCGCCGCTAGCAACCCGTCAAAATGTTGGACCCCATTGTTGTGAGCAAGTGCGGTTTGATCGTGGAACCATTTGCCATCCGTGCGAGATGTCCCGTTGGCCTCTGCCAGAGGAGTGAGTACCTTATCTCCTCTGGGGTAATAGGCTTTCACCTCCACCCCTTGCTGCTCTTTTAGTTTCCTGCTATCCAAAGGGAACCCTGAAATCTGGGTCGGGGCTTTGGCCGGAGCGCAAATGGACTGGATAATGGTTGGCCTCCTTATTTGTGGGGCAACAGGTGGTGGGGAGTTTGGCAGCTTGAGATCAGCAGCTGGCAAAGCGTGGATATTCGGGTGCTTCTCTTTGGAAGTGATGGGCGAGTTAAGAGGAAAAAGTAATGAGTTTTTAAATGGCGGAGCAAAGATAGGCGGGGGTACTATCAGTGGTCTTGTTAAAGACTCTGGAAAGACTAAGGAGGGCAGCGACACCACCGATTTTGTTTTGGGGTTTCCTAACGTCGAGAGAATCTTCCCTTTGGACAACAAAGACATCGAGGACGACGATGGCGGCGGCATTAAAGGCACAGCAGCGGATAGCCTCCTCATCTCTGTGGTGACCAGAGGAAGTGCTACAGGTCTCTTCATCTCCATGGGAACAGGAGGCGGAGCCATTGGGAGGCGGTCTTTTGGGGGAGGAGGGGGCGGAGGAGCCATGAGGCCCCTGTCTTTAGCGTCGCCGGAATGGGGAGCGACTGCCATGATGGGCCGTTTGGACTCCGGGCCGAACACCGTCGTCAGGTACGTCGGCATGGATCGTTTAAGGGACGGGCCGGAGCTAATTGCAACTCCAGCGGGAGAGTTTGTGGCGGCGACTAAACTCAACCCATTGGACACGGTTGTCCGCACATGACTTGCATGCCCGACGGTAGTGTGGACAAAGGTCTGCTGGGAGGATTTGGCAGACGGCTGAGAGAAGGCGGTTGTAGGCAGGACGGTGAACGTGTGATGTGCAGGAGGGATGGAGCCGTTGAACATTTTCTTCCTGGCTTCCTCCACCTCCTCCGGGGACCAGGTGATGCCTTGCTTAAGCCGCTGGGTGGTGAACCAGACTTTGATCTGGTCCTCCGGGTGCTTGGAGGCAGCCGTCAGCCACGACAGCTCGGCGTGCGTCGGGTAAGGAAACTTGTTAAAGGAGGTGATCAACGTCAAGTTGTCGTCTAAAGAAGGGTTATATTTGGTGGTGTTCAAGGGAACAGCTATTTTTGGTACAGAGTTGAAGTTGGGTGGGCGCTGGAGCATCGGGGCGACGTGGGAGAGCCCTTGGAGGATGGTGGGTTCAGGGATGATGACCGTTCCGTTGATGTTCACCGCTGTGATTTGATTCTTCTGGAACAGGCCGTCCCGCTGGCTTTTTAATTCGCTACCTTGATAGAGCGTCTGGATATTGTTCGGGGTTTTCACTGTGGTTGATATGCAAGCTGGAAACACAGAGCTGCCGTTGCCTTCGCCCCGTTCATTCGTCACTTCACATTCAACTGAATTGTCCTTGCCTTCGATTGTCTGCTCTAAGATAGTCTGATTGTTCCTTTTTATCCTCTTGAACTTGAAGTTTGTCTCGCCCGGGTGCTGGCTCTCGTTGTGCTCTGTGAGCGAGTCGAACTTCTTGGTGTTGAAGTTGCAGACAGCGCAGAGGTACATCGGATTAAGAATGACGTTGGGGTGGCTGGAGTCCACGTGCTCTTTAAATTCATTCAGGTTCTGCGTTGAAAATGGGCAGTATTTGCACTCGTAGCCTCTGGGCTGCTTTTTCCGGGACACCGGGTCAGAGTCAACGTCTTCCTTGTCCTTCTCCTCTGTGGCTTCCTCATCTTCAATGACAGGAGGTTGATCTTTCTCACCCGACTGCTCCTCTTGTTCTGATGGCTCAGGATTCTGGTTCTCCACTGGTTTTTGAAACATCTGCTGGTCTGGATTCTCTGAATTATCCTGCTGGGGATCTTGACTCTTTCCTGCAGATTCAGATGATTCTGATTGTTCTTTTTCTGTCGCGTCGTTGTCCACCGGTATTTCCATGTCCATTACCTCCTCAGGGTCGTCCTGCTCTTCAGGCAGGTCCCTGATGACCCGGACCATGCAGGGGGTGGATGACTTTCTACGACTGGACATGATGGTTGCTGCTGGTGGTGGTGGTGATAATGGTGGTGCTGGTGTTGCTGATTGCGTTGAAGATACTGCGGTTTTTGGCTGCTGCTTCTGCTGGTGCTGGCTGAGGACGTCAGCGTGTCGGTTTCTGAAAGGGACTTACTGAAGATGGATCGGAGCTGATGGTTGTGGATACTGGTAGGTGGGCGGAGTCTCCAGCCTGCGAGAGGGAGGGCGATAACCGGCTGACGGTGCCGGCCCAGGACCAGTTGTGCAGTGGCGTCTCCCGCACACTGGCAGTGTCAGCTACCGACCTGGGCGTCATGGGAGGGCATCACAGACGGCAGCGACTCTCAAGCTGCGCAGAGACACAAAGAGAGAGAGAGAGAGAGAGAGAGAGAGAGAGAGAGAGAGAGAGAGAGAAAATTACATGTTAATATTGTTTGTGCTCAGTGAGCTGCGCTGCAGCCACTTGGGGAAAGACTAAAAGCAGAGAAAAATACATGTTAGGAAAAACATAGAGAGGAGTCATGTTGATATTTGTTTGTGTGTGAAGTGATGTGCTGCATTCACCCAGAATAAGACAAAGAACGAGAAATATGCATGATGGGCAAAGACAGAAGGGTAAAAAAAAGGAGATCATTTTCACTTTTGTAAACAGGCAAACTACGCTTTTGGTTCTATTTATTTAAAAGATGTGAGATCAACACGAGACCAAGGATAAAACACAGAAACATCAACAGAGATTTTTTATTCCTGCTTGGGTCACTTGTACTGAAAATATAAGTAGTCTTGTACTATTATGAGCTTTGGATCAAAGGCTCCTTCAAAGAAAGTAAGTTGGTTACGAAGCAGCAAACTTAAAACCCCTGAAAAGTTACATTTTGACGTAAGTTTGACTAAACAGTATATGCAACACTGTTTCCTAAAAATTATTATTGTTAACACTTTCTATAATGTCTATAATTAATTAGAAACATACTTATAATGCATTATAATTTGCTTATAGAGCTGTTTAAAGGTTGCTGCCTGGACAGCACATATGAGATATTGATAAAGTGATTGTTTATCGTAAATAAACCCTCTGGGGCTGTTGTGGTTGTTACACAACGTGAAGTTTTTGCTCGCACGCCCTTGTCTCTGAAGTCCACGCCAGGTCTCCGTGTCGGCGTTCGTCCTAAATATCACAGGAGCTTCATCAGACGCTGGCAGACGACAGCGTTTTCTGACAAAGCCAACGGCCAGAAGTAAAATAAATAAGATAAGACAGTCTCACTGACAAACTCACAGCAAATTACGCTGAATCCAAGTGCCACTTAATCAGGACACGGCGTTCCAGGCCAATCACATGTGGACGCAATAAACTGAAGAGTCCACTGCAACTACAAAAGACCGCCCCCCCCCCCTTCCAAAGAAAAGTCTCCAAACCCCATTAAAAAGACATTAAGTGTCTTTCATAGATTCGGGCAAAGTCAACTTCACAGGATAATTACCCCGTAATCATGTAATAAGAGAGACTCAGTGATGAGATCTCCTGACAGCTATCATCCACACAATGGAAGAGAGACAGAGAGAGAGGTTAACAACAGAAGAGAGAGAGAGACAGAGCGAGACAGAGACAGAGATAGAGAGACAGAGAGAGAGATAGAGAGAGAGACAGAGATAGAGAGACAGACAGAGAGAGACAGAGAGAGAGAGAAAAGGGGGAAGAACAGGTATAAATAAATACGGGAAGAGAGGGATGAAATGGTGATAATAAAAGAAGGACAAACGCAGGTAAAAGCGATTTATAAAAAAAGAGAATCGGAGATAAAGAGGGAGAATGTAAAAAAACTTCCGAGCTGATGAAAGAGAAGGCGCACAAAGCGGAAGACACTTTAACTAGGCCATGGCCTGGCAGACAGAAAGAGAGAGAAGACAGAGGAAAGAAAGAAAAGAGAGAAACATAAAGAGGGGAGGACTAGAGAGGGACAACAGTTTAAAGAGGCAGAAAATAGAGAGAGAATCAAAAGCATTTACATTTGACAGAAACGGAAATATCACAAAAGCTAATAAGACAAAATGAGGTGTTTTTGGTGCATTTTATATCTGCAGAGTCTTTTGAAAAAAAGTGTCTCAATCATTTTGGGGGACAAAAACCAAAACACATTTGCCAGAAAAATGGAGAGGTTTTTCAACACTTAATTAGTATCGGGCAAGCTGTTATCTGTCCCCAGTGTCACTTAATGTTGGACATATTTCATGCTCTCACAGCCTTGATCAGCTCCTCGCAGCCTGCACAGGAGACCAGTTTTTATGGCCGCACAAGTATCCAGAGTCCTGTTTGAATTGTTGCGCTGTGCAATGAGACTGAACTAATCCTATGTTATTATAAATCGAATGCATTTACATCGCTGTTTACTGCGTCCTTCAACTAATGAGATTTTCCTCAGCAGGTATAAAAATGATTGTTTAAGTGATTTATTGTGGGGTTATTGAACATGAATACTTATTGAGAACCGACCCCCGTTCAAAGAGGGAACCAAAGTCAGTCGAACCCGATCCGGATAGACGTGAGGACAATTAAAACAACCCAAATATAGAAAGAAAGAAAGAAAGAAAGAAAGAAAGAAAGAAAGCTGCATTTCACAGCTCACACTCTGCGTTTAGCTCCCAAAGAACCAGCAACAACCTGATTTTGTCTGCATATGATTTGGGTTTTTGACCCAACTCAGGTCCAAGTTCAGGTCGTTACCAGGAAACAAGAGGACCTCCAAACCTCCAGACCTCAAGACCTCAAGACCTCCAGACCTCAAGACCTCCAGACCATAGCATCAAGCTACGGAAAACTGTCAAGTACGGAAAGCTGGCATCAAGTGTTTCCTTCAGTTTGTTACTTCCTCATTTGAATAAAAAAACTTTTCCAACTTAAGACTTTAGTTCTTCGTTTAAAGGATCAGTCCGGCGGTTTAGTTGCACATCCACAAGGGACAGATTGTATTCCTTAGATGGGTCAAATCTCCATGAACCCCAAATCCTACATTTCCCATAATGCAACTCAATATCATCTTGTTTCTTGTAGCCTTCTTTTCCTAACATCTGTTTCTAACACCAGAGCTTCTGATAGAATACATGACCCCGATGACATCACATCAGGGTGTCACTTTGACACAGAACTGGTACTTTGTCAAATGGAAAAAAGGGTTTATATTCGATGAAATACAATCTATAAATAGATTATTGTTTTGGTACTTAACTCTTATTATTGTTGTTGTATTGGCCCAGGTATTGTTTTTCTACTTTACCCTACAGTAGAAGTCAAAATGCCAAATATTTGCTGAAAAAAGGAGGCTGTCCTACTTTTGTTGTTGTATGACTGTAAATTTAATATTGTGGGGCTAGTGAGACTAAAACAAAGCAATTTACAGAGTTACTTTTAACAAAAGTAGAATCACTTTTCTAATATAGCTTTTTTAATACAGCTGCACTTTATCCAGTAGTGCTGTCCCCCAGACCACCAAACAGACTTCGTTTTGTACTTGAAGCCCCTCAAAATACTAGCCAATAAGTGCAGCGCCTCCCATCAAGACATTAAAAACATACATTAACTCTGTGGGTTTATTTAATTCCTCCACAGATGGTACTAAACCCCGGTCTTACACACCGTCTCTGGCGGTCAGCCCGAACTCGTAGAACCAGAGTTACACTCTTGCCTGAAGTCGTAACGGTTGAAGAGACAGATTCTGAATAAGTTGTGGAGGCGTATAACTGGTGTTAAGTTGCTCTTTAAAGGAGTCAAATTAGACTTTTATTTGTAGATAGTAAAATAATCGCTGCCTGGAGCTTAAATTCTAACCCAAATCTCAACAAATAATGTGAATTTCCATTGTTGTTTTCTACTTCTGTACATGCCGGTTTGCTTAAAAATACTTTTGCCAGAGACCCAGCTGCTGCCAGAGGTGAGGTGGGAAAAGAGAGATAAAACAAGAGGAAAAAAGAAAAGAGTGTAGGAGGAGAGAGGAGAGGAGGGCACATCTATAGGAAGAGGTGGAGGGAGACGAGCGAGTAGGAGACGAAGAAAAAGAGAAGAAAGGAGCGCCGATCGACAGGAAAAGGGAAAAAGGCCGAGAGAGTGTAGGAGGTAAAAACAGAAAAGAGCCCAACAGAGAGAGAGATGGAAGGAAACAAGAGACTTTAAAACAGACCGGACGGCGGAACAGAAGAGCTGCAGACGGAGCTGCAGGCCGAAGCGTTTTTCACGGCGAGGAAAGCAGCGCCAGAAAAAGAAAGGAAGAAAAAACAAAAAACACACACAACACTGTCATGTTTTGCTGCATCACTGGATCGGCCTCGAGGACTCCGGGCCAACTTCTGACGAAGGTGGGGGGGTAGGGGGGGGGAGTCATATGCCGCTTGGCTGCGTCCCATTTCTTTGTCAGGCTCAGCTCGCCTCCACGAATCCTTGTAATTACTTGTACAGTATTTGTGTACAGGGGATTGTTCAGAGCGTGGTAGCGCTCCGTAATTATGTCGAAAAAAATAAATAACTCTGCAGCCGTGACAACACTGATTTGCAAATTGTAAGAAGAAGGCGGATGAGTTCAGAAAACAAACAAACATTTGTCCCTTTTTTCTTCTTTCTTCTTCTACTGATATGATTTTTCAAGGCCAGCAGTGGTAATTTTAGATAGATGTGACAATCAGGATATTCCCCCCCCCCCTTCCTATTCCAAATCCTCCTAAAAACCAAATTCAGACCCGGATGGGACACCAGAACTCTCCCGGTGAAAGTGACACCGGAGTAACCGGAGTGGATCGGCCCGGGTGAGGCAGAGTTCACTGCAGGTTTTTACAGCGTCGAACATATCACACTTTCTCCTCCATCAAGGGTGAAGAAAACCATCAGACTTACAGCAAAAATATCTATCTCGTCCATCCATTTATCTGACGGCATTTTAGGCAATTCAGTCTGCATGTCGAGGCGACCAAGGGCAAACCGGAGACAAAAGGGTGTCGAGGAGGAAGCCTGAAAAAGAAGGTAATGAGGAGATATCTTGGGAAATGAAATGACAAATTGGGAGGACGAGAGGAAGATCTGAAGGCGCCAAGTGTGCTAATATGAGGGGTTAAAGACGTTTTTACTGGAGCAAGGGCAAACTGGAAGGGGACGGGGACTCTCGGGGAGACAGACGACCGAATGTTTCGGCACAGAAAAGAAGTCGCTAAAAAACAAGTTCCACACCCCCCCCCCCCCCCCGGTGTGATCTGAAGTCGGGTGGCTCAATAACTCATCCTGCAACCAAACGCTCACAGATCTGACCCCACAAACACCAACTTACAGGAACAAACCGATCCAAAACAGTTCAAATCAGTTCTCTGACCTGTTCTATCTTTATTTTTTACCAAGCTTTGTTATCTCTACCAGGAGATTATGCATTCAAAAGTTTGTGTGCGTGAGTGTCCGTCTGTCCACGGCAAATCTTGCCTGCTACTGGACCCCCTCAGCCTACATGTTTATGTGCTCATGTATGACTGGGATTAACAATGTTATCGGTTGTTTTATACCGTCATTGACTGACACTCTTAAATGGCCATTAGGGACCGCAAGTCTGCTTCAGTTTGGACTCTTGTATCCAGTTGTTCATCTCTTGTACCCTGCAGTGCCGATATTAAACCGACAGATTTCGAACCATGAAACGCCTGACGAGCCTCCATGAAGGCCCCGACTTTGGACCCCAACAACTGCCCTCACCACACAGCCTCCTGGGTAAAAAGATAACATGTAAATGAAACGACTAAAGCAACGACTGACGGCTATGAGACGTTTGGAAACTAAAAGCGTCCTGGTTTTTGGCGTCCTCATGCCGCCCCTCCTCGAGGCCCAACGTCCTCATGCAGCACGAACTGCCATCTCCATGTGTGTGTGTGTGTGTCGCTGTTTGAATATAAGTGTGCGTAGGGATGCTAAATGATTGATCAAAGGATGCCTTTGTGTAGGCACCTCGTGGTGCTAATGCATCATTAACACAGCTGGCAGTATGACCCAGCTCTTCCGAGAGTGCCGGTGCTATTTCCAGCAGCTTCCTCTTAAGCTTATAGAGATCCCAAATCTCACTCGTGTTATATAAGAGTTCTGCGAACCCTACAGAAGGGGCGTCATGAGTAGTTTTACCTCAGGATATTTTAGCTGGGATCTTTTAGAGGAGGGGGAAAGAGGCCTGGATGTTTTAACTGCAGTCTGTAGGAATTACTGACATGGGACTGAAATTAAAGACAGAAACAATCTTTCTCTCCTGAAAGATAATCCGTCGTCAGAGCTCTAAACAGGTCTCTGTGATACAGACACAATCAGACACTTTACCCAAGTATCATGAGAACACATTATTTCATCAGAAATGAAAATTCGGGGAGAGCAAGTGAGTTACTCTATTGACCGGGAGTTACTGAAAGTTAAGTGGTATAAAAACTGGTATAACAAGCGAGGAAGACCACTTAGTGCTGGTGGACGAGTGAGACAAACAAAGGAGACTAGTCGTGTCTGAGAAAAGTTGACTTTCTACTTGTTATGTAATGTTATGCAAAAAAAGTCAGCTAAGGGTGGTTGTTATTTTCTATGCTTGTTACATTGTTACATTGTGTTGTTATGTTCCGATGTCAGGTTACAATGTTAGAATGTTACGTTAGGATGTTGCGTCAGGATGTTGCGTCAGGATGTTGCGTCAGGATGTTGCGTCAGGATGTTGCGTTAGGATGTAGCGAGTAGTTTTTTTGTCTAAACTGAACAAATTGTTTCAAAACTTTAACCACGTGGCATTGTGCATTTCTGAAGCGTGATACGAGGCTGATATTAAACGTATTCATGAAAACATACGTACATCCTTGTTGATGTTGCTCAGTTGATTGTTTTGTATTGTTGAATTGTTTGATTTATTATTATCATTATTTTTATGGTTAAATGTTTGCTAACATTTTTGTTTTGTTCCATTTCAGGGCTCAACACTAACTTCTGAAAAGTGGTTGCAGGTGAACTTTTGATTGCAAAATATGGTATCCATTTATAGTCACTTTGTATTTTGAGAAATTAGGATGCTTCAGTTATACGTCAGCTTGTGACATGTCATGTGTATGGATGTATCATTTTGTTTTTCGTTCAGGTTGTTTTCTTTTCATCAATTTGCACATTCGTTTGTGATGTTGACGGATTCGTCCCCCTAAAGGAAAACAACTTAATCTGCTTCACCATTGTCTCTTAAACCGATGTTTGTGAGCACACAGATCAACAGCACATGCACCGTTGTCTGGTTCTAGCTACGACTCTAACAGCAGTATTTGACTATGACTAAAGCAACACATATTAAAAATGTCATTTAGCTTTTAGCTGTCCCTATATTTTACAAGTTAAAAGGTGTGGTGGTCGCCGCTGATGGCAACCAAAGACCAAGAATTCGTTGCCAATTTATCAAAACCTGGCAACCGTTCTGGAAAACAAGATTAAATAAAAATAATAATAAAAATATATTTGGCCATAACTTAAATTTCCAGGTAAGACAGGAAATCAGTTCAGAAGTTCCCTGTAAATGTATTGAGTGTGTAGAAACTATTCACAGTCACACAACAGCAGCATTGAACACTGCGGACCCTCTGGAAGCCCTCCGAGGACCCCGAGTGGGTCCTGGCACCCCACGTTGGGAAACCACAGACTGAAGGCCAAATGGCACTTTAAACATTAGATAACTTGGAAGTGTTAAATGGCAGCGGAGAGCAGCAGAGCTAAATGACTGATGGATCTTGTGAGGCAATTCAATGTGCTCATGAGAACAAAGCTGGCTTTTCATTGGCAGAGAACCTTGAGAGAGGGAGAGAGAAGGAGAGAGAGATAGAGAGAGAGGGAGAGAGAAGGAGAGAGAGAGAGATAGAGAGAGGGAGAGGAAGAGAGAGTTTTTAGGTTCCGGGTGATTGGCTGGATAATTGGAGCGATGCTCTCAGCGTCGTGTTGTAGGCAGACTCTTGTACCGCCGAGCATCTCAAGGTTGAGTCTGCAGAGCTGAATGTGAACGACATCAATCAATCTATTCAATCCCGCCGCCGCCGCCGTCTTTATCGTTCACCCACTCCTCGTTCCATAAGCGCTGACTTCACGTCACCGGAGCTGTTCTGCATGCACAGATAACTCACAGAGATAAAGAACGGGACGGAAGGACTGATTATTATTTTATTGGATAATTATCGGTCAATCTTTGTGGTGTTTAACAGAATTTATAGCATTATATTTAGCAGCTTTAGTCATTTTAAAAGGCAATATTACTCTTTTTACATTAACAGAAATACTTTATATTTGAGCTGAAATGATTAACAAAAAATGAGTCCCCAATTCTTTTAATAATTGATGAATATATTGAGTAGTTTTTCCAGAAATTCTCTGGTTCAGTCCCATCCAATGTGTTTTTATTGCACTTTAAATTAAATATCTTTAGGTTTTGGACTGTTTGACATTACTTAGATATTTTTCAATATTTTTACTTGGTTTTTGCAGTCGCCATCTTGGTTTTCGGCAGGAATCATCTTGGTTTCGGCCTTGGCCATCTTGTTTTTTTGCAACCACGAGTAACCCGAGAGGGTGCAGCTAAGTATCACTGAATGCTGACATTTATAGGCGAACAAAATGTTACAGTTAAGTCATGAAGTAAAACAAGCGACCTGTCAATCACCGTGTAGCCCCGCCCTAAAGCATCCCCTGCTTTATGGTCTGTTTGACTCCAGCCGACTGAAGTGAGCGAAATGTCAAAAAAAACCTGAATCATGTTTTACACACCAGAAAATCTGGACCGATTCACAGAGATATGCTGACTCACACACACACACTCACACACACACACACACACACACACACACACACACACACACACACACACACACACACTCACCTCTCTCACACACACACACACACACACACACACACACACGATCCCCCTGACCTCCAGCTGTCATGACAGACAAATACAAGACACACAGGCATACCGGCTTCACGTGGCCATGGTTTAGGAATGCAACACACACACACGGCATTCCATCAATTCTCCCTGTGCAAACTGTCTGTCCCCCCCACGACCATGAAATATGAATGAAATACAATTAGCAATTTTACAGAACTTCATCAAGGCCAAGGTCCCCGTTCAAAAAGCCCCCGAAACCAACACGCACAGACACACACACACAAACGCCCACTCATACGCAGACACACACACACACACACACACAAATAGACACACACAAACGCTCACACACACACACAAGCACACACACACACACACATGCGCTCACACACACACACACACACACACCGTCGGAGGAGCAGGTAAATAAATAAATAACGTTGTCCAATCGACCAATCAATCATCTGTCAGAGGAGAGCCGAACATTTTAACAAATATTGACTTCTTTTTAAAGAAATAAAAACTTTTTTTTAGCCCCGCCCCCTTTACATCTTTTTAGTTTTTGGAGCTCGTGACTCTCGTGCCATCCTAAAATATAATGGATGCAGTGACTCATTAAAAAGTGAAAAGGGGAGGGGGGGGGGGGGGGAATTAGGAAAGAGAGAGAGAGAGACGGAGGGAGCGGTGCTTCATTTCCATGGCGTTACCATGGCAACAGCAGCGGAGGAGAGACGGCGAGGTGCCCTTCTGCCGTCGCAGCGCCGAATATTAACCAGCCCGGTATGCTCAGGTGCTAATTAGGAGAAGAGGAGGTGAGGAGGAGGAGGGAGGTCAGGAGGGAGGAGAGGGGACGGGAGTGAGAGAAAGAGAGAGTGAGAGGAAAGGTCACGAGGGAGTAGGAGAGGAGGTAACACAAAAAAAACCTGAGAGGAGGAGAGAAGGGCGGAAGGTGGAGAGAGGAGGTCAGGAGGAGGCAGAGGATGGAGAGGAAGAGGAGGAGAGAAGAGGGAGGAGGAGAAAGAAAAGTGGGAGCAACGAAAGATGAACAGGTGGTGAGAAGAGAGAGACGGAGGAGAAAAAAAGGGAGAGGTGTGAGGAGGTCACAAGTGGGTAGAGGATGGACAGGAGGAAGGGGAGGATAAGGGATGTCAGGAGGGCGGAGAGGATGGAGAGGAAGAGGAGGAAAAGTGGGAGCGTGAATGAGGAACAGGTGGTGAGTGGAGGAAGAGGAGGAGAAAACAAGAGAGAGGAGGAGAAGACAAGAGAAAGGAGGAGGAGGAAAAGTGAGAGCAAGGAAGGGGGCAGAGGATGGAGAGGAAGAGGAGGAGGAGGAGGAGGAGGAGGAGGAGGAGGAGAGAAGTGGAGATGAAGGTGGTGAGAGGAGGTCAGGAGGGGGCAGAGGATGGAGAGGAGGAGGAGGAGAGAAGAGAGAGAAGGAAGATGAGGTGGAGGAGACAAGGGGAGAGAGGAGCAAAGAGGAAGTCACAAGAGGGTAGAAGATGGAGAGGAGGAGGGAGGTCAGGAGGGGGTAGTAGAGAAGGTAACAAAAAAACACAAGAGGCTACAAAACAGAAGAGGAGGAGAAGAAGAGAGGAGAGGAAGGAGATAAAGATAAAAAAGGAGGAGAGGAAGTCGCCATAAGGAGGAAGGAAGTGAGGAAGAAGTCATAAGGACTAAGGAAGAGAGGAAGTAGTATGATGGGAGTCTCGTCTCCTCCTCGCCCGTCAGATTGATCTGCTCTGCTCTGATAGGTCAGAGGAGGACAACCGAGGTGAACGAGGGAGGAGAGACAAAGGAGGCGAGGGAGATTAAAGGGAGAGCAGGAGATGAAAAGAGAGAGAGATGGAGGGATGAGGAACGAGACAGCGGAGGTGTAGAAAGAGAGAGAGAGAGTCGGGTCAATAAAACATGCATGAGGTAGTCTCACTGTGTGTGTGTGTGTGTCCTTTAACATCCTCCTTCTCTTTCTTCTTCACGTGTGTATAAAGTGTTCATCTGTATGTATGTATGTATGTATATATGAGTGAGTGTGTGTATGTGTGTGTGTGTGTGTGTGTGTGTGTGTGTGTGTGTGTGTGTGTGTGTGTGTGTGTGTGTGTGTGCAGGACGTTCGCTCGTGTCTGGTTGTTTAGCCTCTCGTGTATACGCGTGTCCTCACATCACGTGTCGGCGTGTTTCCATGAGTGTGTACGCGTGCGTGAACGTCTCCATATGTGTGCGTCTTCACGTGTGTCCTCAGCTAACATCGTCTCCATCCAGCCGTGAGCTGCCATAAGCCTGAGAGAGAGAGAGAGAGAGAGAGTCTCTGTGCACCCCGACGCAGACTTACATCCAGCTCTATATAGGTCAGAGCAGCCTCGTCCACGCTAGCAGACACCGCGCCGCCATTTCACAGCAGACGTCACGATGGAAAAGTACTAAAAACGTGTGTTAAAGCTGCAGTTAACGTAGATAAAAATAACTTTTTATCATGTTTGGTCACTATGTCCTGGCACGTGCATGAGACGGCATACATTAAGGTGACAAAACAGCCTGTGTGCTAATATTGTAGCATACAACGTGCTACATGATCACTATGTTAGGTGACAGTGGTTAAAATGCTAACACTGAAATTTAGCTACCACTTATTTTAGATACTAGGCTACTTGCTAACACTTTATCATAAAGCTGACTGAAACAACTTGCATGCTAATATTATAGCATACAACACGATGCATGATCGTAGACTCCATGTTATTATTTCAGCTTTCACATAACGAGGCTAACACTTGTAGCCTTTACATTACATTACAGTCATTTAGCAGACGCTTTTATCCAAAGCGACTTACAATAAGTGTATTCAACATCGGTTTTCGAGAGAACAACCAGAAGTCATAAGTGCATCTCCTTTCTTCAAACAAGCATCGAAGAGCATAAACCAGCGCCAACGTACAGTGCAGAAACAAACAAATGCAATAAGTGCCACAAAGTAATATGAATACAATAAGTGCAATAATTACACTTTGCTGAGTGACAAAGGACTTGATGCTACCACATTAGCATAAGCTTTGTTGATTGATACCAGACTCCATGCTAACATTCACTTTGGCATTGCCTTTGATGAGTGGGAGAAGACTTTATGCTAACCATTTTGACAGGGGACACAATGCTAAAACCTAATTTGGGTGAGTGACAGTAGACACTTGCTAGGACTCTAGCATGTACCAAAGTGATTGAAAACAACTTCTGTGCTAATATTGTAGCACACAACATGCTACATGACAGCAGACCATATGCTAACAATTAAGTATTCACTTTGTTGGGTTGACATTGATTCATGATGCTACATGATCACTATGTTAGGTGATAGTGGACACAATGCTGACACTTAATTTAGGTGAGTAACAGTAGACCACATGCTAACACTTTAGCCATACACCAAGGTGACTGATAAAAACATGTATACTAATACCGGAGCACACAACATGCTATAGCAGACTACATACCAATGTTTTACCCTACACAGGTTTGCAGAATGATAGCAGACTGTGTTACCAATTCACCGTTGACATAGTCTAAACTCGAGGCTAACACACACTAACAAATTCACTCAAGCATCCATTTTAGCATTAACTTTATCATTCCCCTGCACCATGCTAACGCTTTAGCAAACTCTAAGTTGAGCAGAAGAGTCTATGCTAATACCAGAGATTACTTTATTGAGTGACAGTGAACTGAATGCTAATGCTTTAGCATTGGTTATGTTGACTGACTCCAAGCTAATATTACGTTATATCGAGCGATAATATAACGTATGCTAACACTTTAGCATTTGTTTTATTAAGTGACAGCAGACTCCAAGCTAAACCTTTAGCATTCGCTTAGATAAGTGGTGTCCAGTAGCATCTGATGTAGAATAGTGTATAAATAATATACAGTACATACGCAGTTGTTGTGTTATTTACAGGTTAGAACATGTGAATAAGGCCACAAGGTTTTGTCATTACCGACAATATATGCACTCAGCGTCCCATAAGGCACTTTGGATAAAAGGTTCCACCAAACGGCATATTTTAATGACAAATCCTTTATGGGGATTTAAAAGGAAAAGGACTCAGAACTTCCTAAAAACAGAAAGAAATCATGTTATTTGTGTCCTGCCTTTTCCTAGGATAAGCTCAGCCATAGGCAGCTGATGATGAGAGATTATTCTAGAGGTATTTTACACAATAAATAAATAAAACACTGACTCACGGTTAGTGTGAAACCAATAATCACGACTGTTAACTGTCACCTCAACGTCTTTCTGCATAAATAAGACTTCCCTCATTATTCATGCTGCTGCCCACGTTATTTAAACCACCCCGGACCTTCTTCTCTGAGTTATTCCTCTGCACCAAGCTGCTCAGTTCCTGGATCCAAAGACACAACGAGAGGTTCCTGTAGCTCAACTGAACCTCGTCACCAATGATATTTTCATTTATTTACCTTAATTTATTAGCCAGGTACGCTCACTTCTGAAGAAACGGCAGCAATGGAGGAAATAAAACAAACAAAAGACTACAAAAGTAAAATAAAGCGAAAATATATATTATCATAATAAACTGTGCACGATGGCAAGATGATAATGTAATACGATTTTATCATTTTATGATTTTATTATTTAGTCCGATTTTATAAAACAGCTTTTGCGTTTTTTCGCTGTAGTTTGAGTATTTATACATATTTTTAATTATTTATTAAAATATATATATTTTCAATCTATTCAGTGCTGTAATTGTATTTTTTATTAACTTTAGTCTCTTCATCTTCTCTCATGTTTGTCTTGTTTTTCATCCTGTCAATCATTTGTAAATCACTTTGATTAGTTTGAAAGTTGCTTTGTTAATAAAACTTGATTATTCTTCAGTGATTTAAATACTTTTAGAGAAACGTGGAGAACGTTGAGACCATAAAAACGTTGACTCGTCTGCAGCCTGCAGGTTCCACGTCTGATGGACAGATGACACCAGAAGAGTTGAGGTATTATACAACAGATCACTGCGGCTCTAATAAGGACGATATGTTGAACTATCTGTAATGTTTGTCCACATACTTCTGGCCGTGTTGTGTAAAACCTTCAGCAGTCTCACTTGTTCGGAGAAGGAAACCAGACTCCGGTTCATTTATCCATATCTTTACGCAGCCCTGTCCACCCGACTGCATGACATGATTTACCTTAAATGGGAAAATATGTCGCTGTTCATGTTCATGCTGTTGACGCATCGTAAAAAAGTTTAAAATGATGTTTGGTTAAAAGAAAACAAGAGACTTCTTTCCCCGTCCTCATGTTGCCTAAACATGACCAATTATGTTTTTATTTCGTGTCAATGTCGTAGTTATTTTTTCAGTTAACCAAGTAGTTTTGTTGCATTATATGTTTTGTTTTTTCAAATTTTAAATAGTATGAAACGTTTTCTTCAGTAAATTTATCCAAATTTTTGTAACGTTTTTCATTTTTGTTTAAATTTTTAAGTCATTTTAAGATGAAACCGTGATGTTTATTTACTAGTTAACCAAGTAGTTTTGTTGCCTAAACTGTATGAATTAATTTTGTAGCACTTTTATTATTTTGTTTTAAATTTGTCGTAATTTTAGGGTAAATTATGATGCATTAAAAATGTTGTAGTCATTTTAAACCAAACCGTGATGTTTTTGACTGAACTTGACCAAGTTGTGTTGCTTAAACTTAGTGAAGTAGTTTCGTAGCGCTTTTGGTTTTGTTTTGTTTCAATTTACAACTTTACAACATGTTTAAAACTGTTAAAACTGTTTAAAACTGTTAAAACTGTTTAAAACTGTTAAAACGGTTTAAAACTGTTAAAACTGTTTAAAACTGTTAAAACTGTTTAAAACTGTTAAAAAAGTTTAAAACTGTTAAAAAAGTTCAAAACGGTTTAAAACTGTTAAAAAACATTTAAAACTGCCACTGTAATCCTAATCGACTGTAAAAATACATGATGACGTAATTGAGAGTGCAGTTTAGTTGCATGTAAACTTAATTTAGTCGGAGACAGGGTTGCTGGTAGATACATTCAATCAAGTTAATTAAATAACGTAAAAGAAGCGGATCCATCAGCCTCTTGTTGCCTCTGACTTCCACTCAGAGATTACAGAAACATCAGCCACTGCTTCCTTCCTGCTGCGCTCGCCGTGTGAGGAGCTTCATCTCACTCATTGTGGAGTCGCTCCGGATAAAACGGCCTCAAAATGCAAATGTAAATGTAAATAACCGTCCAGCGATGGCACTTAAAAAACGTATAAAAAGCGCTGCTGGAGGCTCAACGCATTCCTTCAAGGTGGGGGGGGGGGGGGGGAGAAAAAGAAAAGAGCTTCCTCCCTCCTCGTGTGAAGAGGACAGGACGGGCCGCCTCGCCGGGGAGAATCCCCATTAGTACTGGTTTCTGTGGAGGGTTTTACTGTCACATGGGCCGTAACGCTGCCTCAGAGGGCCTTTACGGGCTGCCAAGAAACATTTCTGGAGTCGGGTGTGGAGGGAGCCCTGCTGAGGGGAAGAGAGAATAATAACACTCCACCAAAGGACTTCTAATAAACTTTTATCAGTCACACTGCTTCTGCCCCAGACCAGATTTATTCCTTCACGTTACTCTATTTCCACTCTTGTCTTTCACAGCGGAGTCATGTGTGTCCACAGAGAGAAGAGGAGGAATGTGAGCCGAGTCACCGGGTTTCTCTCATGTTTTGGTTCTGATTAAATGAACGTATTTGGCTGGAATGGGTGCAGGTTAGCGGACGGTTAGCTTGTGGTTTACTCCTCAGGACAGTCTGGCCCGTTAACGTCCGACATCTTCAGTGTTGTTTTTACTTTAGAGAATGTAAACATGATCCCTCAGCTTAACGACACAAATCTGAAAGCATCAATCGTTCTCTATAAAGATTCAATGTTGAGATATTGTACGTGTGTCCAAAGTTTTGATTTTTAAATCGTTTCCATGCGAGAGCAGCCGTGTATCAAAAAAAATACATATTGATGGATTTCTGAACATCTTAAGTTTACTTTCCAGACAGTTTCAGAAAGAAAACCGACTTCTGCGAGTTGTCTTTGTCTGTATTAAGTCGCATCGATATCCAATTACTCCCCGAGACGTTCTGCTGTTCGATCGGCTGCGTGTGAACACATTCTTCTCATCGGCAATAACTCGGACGAGCTCTTATCTCACTTATGAGAAACCTGAGAGAGAGATGCGTGGTTGAGATTATCATCTTATCTTGTTTACTGGTTGCTCTCTGCTGTCTGCCGGAGCTCTGTTTCCATGGTAATGTTAGGATTACCGCGTGCCGAAACACTCGGGATATTGTTAATTTGTGTGATAATCAATCGCCGATGCTCCGGTTGCATCGATTTGTGTGAAAACGCTGTTTTCTCGTCTCCTTCCATCTATTCTCTCTGATAAAACTAAAAACTCTCCCGCTGCCGAGCCTAATCTTGCACGAGGAGGTCGGAGGTCAAAGTAGGTATTCACCGCCTCGCTGAAGGGCCCTCGAGCAAGGGAGTTTTTTTTTTGCCTACATATGAGGACTTGAACCCTCTCCACGCTCCCCACTCAATCTCAAAGACGCCGACCGAGGGGAAATCAAAGTTAAATAAAGGAAAATGAAAAGGAGAATAAATAATCACCGGCGAGCGAGAGAGTGGGGCTGCATCGCAACGAAGTGGTGGGGGGGGGGAGAGAGAGAGAGAGGAGAGCAATTAGGGAGAGAGCTGGGGGGGGGGGGGGGGGGGTCACGGGGGAGGAGAGGAGGACAAATTGAGGAACACGAGGTCGGTGACAAAACACACGTTTGCTCTTTTCCGCTCAGTTTTATCCCCATTAGGGTTTAATGCTCAGAGAGAAACACCTGGAACTGTGACACTCAATACAAAAGAGTTTGACCAGAATTATTGTGAATAATGACACAATATACAGAATGTGATACGGCTCATGTATTCTGATCCAGGTCTTATTCCCAATGGAGCATTTCACGATGAAAACCTGTGCGATGTGTTGATATTATTCATGTTTTAGGATCATTCTTTAGACGTGAACACATTCAGAATATGAGTTTAACCAACGAGCCAATGGTTTGTAAAGCTGGAGTAGAGAAGCGTGTCCAGAAGGAAAAGAAGGAGAAACAGCTACTTTTAAACATCATGAAGGACTTGGTTACAACTGTAACTCGTTCAGTGTCTTCACTTCATGAAAGGTATAAATGTAACTTGTTCAGCGTTCGGCTGTACTAACATTCACCCTCTTGTGTCACTGAGAGGTGCAGAAGAAAACAGAAGGAGAAACAAACCGACTTTGAAACATTATGAAGGACTTAGATATCAACACGTTGTTGGATATGAACAAATATCTCAACACCGACATCTTAGAGAAGGTGTTTGAAGGAATGAAAGATGGAGGCTGAGGTCACACGGTCCAACAAGTCCTCCACCGGAGGAAGAAAATAAATCAGACAGAAAGAAGCAAAATGGCACAACTGACCGTTTCCCTTTTCCATCTTTACACGAGATGAACGACGTGTTAGAGCATCGACCCGTCAAACACAGAAGACAATGACGAGATGAGGAAGAGGCATGGTGTCGTTTTATGTTAATCAGAACACGGCTGCATGTAAACGGGAATATTCACTTTCATTATCCATGTAAACAGATTATTAGAACCATTGATTACCTTCACAAATATTCTGGTTTTTGTCCTTATTCTGAAAAAGACAATATTCCTTCAAATCTGTTTACATAAATAATTACTGATATTCCCGATTAAATGCAGTTGTGTATATTCCAAACAACGTAAAACGACACCGTGTCTCACCCTCATCACTGGTGAATCCCACGTTGACGTCGTTCTCTTCTGTGTTTGACGGGTCGATGTCCCAACACGTCATTTATCTCGTCTGAATATGGAAAAGTGGAACGATCAATTGTGCCATTTTGCTTCTTAGTGTCTTCTTAGAGGACCGAGTGAACTCAGCCTCCATCTTTCATTCCTTCAGACATGTTCTCTAAGATGTCGGCATTAAGATATTTGTTCATGTTGATATCTAAGTCCTTCATAATGTTTCAAAGTTTGTTTCTCCTTCTGAACACAAATGTGGACTTTTCTTTTGGCATGAAACCATCTTGTATTTTGCAACTATAAGTGACTTTTTTAGGTGACCAAAATGTTACAGTTAACGTTCATGAACTGAAGACACTCTGTGAAAGGGTTACAGTTGTAACACGCCGTGGCAGCGACCTGTCAATCACCGTGTAGCCCCGCCCTAAATCATCCCCTGCTTTATGGTCTGTCTGACTCTAAATGGACCATAATGTACTAAATGAACATCATGCTGTATTGAAGAAGACTTGAAACTAGAGATTGAGACCATAAACTCATGTTTACAATGTTTACTGAGGTAATAAATCAAGAGAGAAGTAGAGTCATTTTCTCATAGACTTCTATACAACCAGAGGAGTCGCCCCCTGGTGGACACTAGAGAGAATGCAGCTTTAACACATGAGGTTGGCGCCTGATATTTTTTTAGGGCCTCTTTCTTTATAAACCCTGTGTATCATTAATACACACGCTTTGTATATCTTAACCAACTAATAAAGCTGAGGCGTGTTGGTCATGACTCCTGGAGATAAGGTCCGTTGTGTTACACTTAATGAGGTCAACGTCCTCTGAAAGTACAGTTTGTCCTCTTGTCTCCGGAGAGCAGAGGGACCTGCTGTTCCCAGTGTTCCCAGTCAGGAGACCCGTAAACCCGCTCCGGGAATGTTGGATTTTCAGGTGTTTTTGTGCCGGTTCTGGCGCTCCAGCTGCCGGGTTTCTCTCTCTCGGTTTGGGCTCTCTGCAGCTATTTTAATCAAAAATAAAGTGATTATGAATATGCAAATCGAGTCATTTACTAATTGTCGCAGCCAATCCTTCCTAAATGGAGCTGGGAAATGTTTTTTTTGAGGAGGAGGGGGGGGGGGGGGGGGGCGACGACCTGATTTTGAGCCAAGAATGAATGCCGCCTGGAGGTTTGTCCTTGAGCCGGACTGTGAACCCTCCTGCCCCGTGACCTCCGACCCCTAAAGAACAACGGTGGATCGCTCCGAGCCCCGAAATCACTGGAAATATTTCACCTGAATCTGTAAAGAAAACAAATCTATTCCAACGTTACTGAGTCGCACTGACGGAGTTTATTTACTGAGCGAAAACGACGCACGCACGCACACGCACACACACACACACACACACACACACACACACACACACACACACACACACACACACACACACACACTCTCTCTAAGCTGCCCATTCTAATAGGTTAAGCTTTACTCCATTTGGTTTAATGTTTTGTAAAAGAGGAGCTACACCAGGGGAAGGGAGGAAGGGAGGAAGGAGGGAAGGAGGGAAGGGAGGTAGTGGTTTAGGTAGGACAAACATCAAGGAGATAGGAAGGAGAAAAAAGAGGGAATATAGGGAGGACGGAGACAGGAATCGAAGGAAGGAGGATTAATAGGAGAGAAAAAGAAGGAGGTGATGAATTTGAGGAAGGAAGTAAGGAGGCGATTTAGATAAGAGAGAGGATCTGAGGTAAGAAGTGGGACTAAAATGAAGAATGGAGGGAAGAGAGAGGGAAGGATATGATTCAAATGGAGGAGAGAAATGAAAAAGGAGGAAGAGAAATAGGAGGGATGTGAGGAGGATAGGTAAAGAGGAGATGACTGGAGGAAAGGAGAGGGAGGGTTTGAAGGAAAGGAGTGAAGGAAGGATGGACAGAATGATTCATACAGGAGGAGAGGATTGGAGGTAAAGATGAAGACTGGCTGGATTCAGATTTTAAGGGAGGAGTAAGGAGGGAGGAAGGGAGGGGGAGAAAGAAGGATGGAAGGAGAGGATGGTTCGGGTAGAATAGGAATTGAAAAAAGGAAAGAAGGAGGTGATTCAGATAGGAGTGAGTAAAGAAAGACTAAAAGGAAGAAGGAAGAAGGAGAGAGGGAGGGATGCATGATTTGCAGATGCATAAAAGGAATGAAGAGAGAAAAGAAGGAGGTAAGAAAAGGAAGAAAGGAGGGATGGAAGGAAAGAGATGGAGACAGGATGAGAGAAAAGAAGGGAAGAAGAGGAAGGACTAAAAGGATGAATGAAGGAAAGGAGACGGATGGGTTGAAGGGAACAAAAAGGAGGGGGGAAGGTTTGAGGGAGGCAAAAAAAAGACTGAATCAGATTTTAAGGGAGGAAGGGGGGACTAAAGAGGAAAGGAGGGGAGTTGAGAGAAATAGAGGTAAGAAGGAAGGAGGGAGGAATGTACGAAAGGGAAGGAGGCAGGAGCTTGAAGGGGGAAATGAAGGAAGTAAGGGAGGGAGGAAGTAGAGGAATGGGGGGGACGAAGATGATTGGATCAAATTGGACTGAAGGGAGTAAATAAGGAGGAGACAAAAGAGGGGGAGAGGAAACGATTGAAGGAGGAGGGGGAGAGGGATGTCAGGTAGGACTGAAGGAGGAGGGAGAGAGATGGGGGAGAGGAGGGAGGGAGACGGGACTGAAGGAGGTTAGTCACGCGATTAAGGAAAAGAGGAGGAAGGGAGGAGGAAACATGGGGGAGAAAAGAAGGAGAAAAAGAGGATTAAAGGGAGAATCGGGAGGGAAGAAAGGAGGTTGGTCACGCGATAAAGCAAAAGAGGAGTAAAACAGGAGGAAGAGAGGAAGCAGATGGGGGAGAAAGGAGGGAGGAGGAAATTACTTGGGCTGGGCAGGAGGAGAGGAATGTATGGAGGATCTAAGGGAGGGAAGAAAGGAGGTTTGATACGAGACAAGAGTAAAAGAGGAGGAGGAAACATGGGGGAGACAAGGAGGAGGAGAGGAATGTAGGATTAAAGGGAGAATCCAATAGGGAGGGAAAAAAGGAGGTTCGACACGAGTAAAAGAGGAGTAAAACAGGAGGAAGAGAGGAAGAAGACGGGGGAGAAAGGAGGGAGGAGAAGATTACTTGAGCAGGAGGAAAGGAACGGATGGAGGATTAAGGGGGGAATCTGAGTAGGGAGGGAAGAAAGGAGGTTTGACACGAGACAAGAGTAAAAGAGGAAGAAGGGAGGAAGAAGAAGGGGGAGAAAGGAGGGAGGGAGGAGGAGTGTTGGGCTGGAAGGCCAAAATAATGGAGCAGCTCATCTCACGGTGAATTTGAATGGAGGCTGAATTAATTTAAATCTCATCACGGCCCGCCCTCTAATACCTTATCAGTTCTGCACGGAGACAAGGGACGTAATCGCATTAGACCCGCCACTCTGCTCTACTGCGCTCTGCTACACACACACACACACACACACACACACACTAAACACAGTACCTGTTCTGGTATGTGCTGCATTAACACACAAACACACATTGTGCATGTAACAGTGACTTCATGCTGAGTGTGCACGTGCATTAAAACCAAAACACACACACATACACAGCGTGAAAAAAAGCCCCCATGAGTACAAACATCATGCATGTAAAGACACACACGCACACAGACAGCACGGATACACACTGATGAACGGGTGTAAACACACCCACACACACACACACACACACACACACACACACACACACACACACACACACACACAGTGTCGTATGGAGCGCAGCAGCCTTCCAGTTACCTTCTAGGGGAAAAGGCTCATGGGAAGTTATGCGCCGGGCTGTTGACATTGGCTGCAGCAGGACGAGCAGCTTTACAGAGCTCACGCTGAAATGTACACACACACACACACACACACACACACACACACACACACACACACACATGCACACACCTCGACCACAGTCAAACACACACACACACACACACACACTCCAAAACAAGATGGCGGGCGAGTTATAGGCTGCACACACTAACACACACACTCCGAAACAAGATGGCAGGGAACATTTTTTTTCTATCAATAAATATCTGAAGCTCCAGCACAGAAACTGATGGTTGTTTTAGGTGCGTTTGTTTTTCATACCTGTGCATAACAAACGTAAAGGACGTGGCTTTGATAGCAGCTGATTCAGTCAGTGACGAAGGTAAACAGGTTTTAAAATCAAGTCGGAATCAATAAACAAAAGGTCTTTCTTTTCTGGTTAGATTTCTATCAGAAGTGTTTTTTGTAGGAGATGCAGGTTTCTTCGATTGTATGCTGACGACTGAGTCATTTATTGTTGTCTTCTCAGAGATCTTGAGTTGCGTTTCTGTGCCATATAGGTGTGTTTGTTTTTCATTCCTGTAGATAACTGGACAAACGTCAAAAGGGAGGTGGTTTTCTCGTGAGGGTTTGAAAGCTGAAATTGTTTCAAACGTCAGAAACCAACGGTGTTTGAAAAAGGGACGAAGGTCGAGAGTCCGGTACTTCGAGTTCATTCAATTCAACCTTTTTTACTTAACTACTGTACATCTATCCAAAAACCCTCAACACTGATCATGAAACAGGACATGTGTGAAAAATAAGTGTAATAACTCAAAAGAGAAGAGCAAGAAAGAACTTTTAAATTGTGTAATAAGTAGCACAGATGGGGTCTAATTGCTTCTATTTCTGACTGGAATAACTTTAAACAGCTTCAACAACGCGGTCTAACAGGAGGTGTGTTCGTCCAGAGGCGGACTGGGAGAAAAGGCAACTGCTCACACTGTGACCTTCTTCTACCAACAACAACCAAGGAGTGAGTTTGATTACCGGTGAAAAGGGATCGAAGGAGGCACAGCGTTGTGAAAAATATAAAATCCCCTTTAAATCAAAAACACCTGTTTTTTCTAGAATACAATCTTGTTTAGTCACAATTTCCATATAAGACAGAAACTATTAACAACAGACGTTTTAACTTGAAACACATGTTTAGTCATAGAATCAATGCTTCAAATCAACATTTTTTGATCAACAATTGATGAAATGATGTCGTGTGAATTCTTCTGAACCCACAGAGTTATTACTCAAGTCCTCCTGAAACCAACAAATACTACAAAAACACACTATGGCACGTAGACTCTTAGAAATAAAGGTGCTAACTAGAACCATGTGGGGTTCTTCGGCTTGTCTCGAGATGAGAACCTTTTTCGGTTTCCGGTAGAACCTTTTATAAAGGCTCCACCTGGAAGTCTTTAGGAGGGTTCAACATTGAACCCAACATAAAGGGTTTTACTTCGGACTATCTGTGAAAGGTTCCACCCAGAACAACCTATCCAACGTTCTACAGAGAACCCTTCTATAGTGTAATTGTCCCACCCAGAAATAGCTGTTATTGAGAACATTTCTACCTTCTAAGGGTGCTAACAAGAACCCATCCCGGCAAACCGGAAACCCCTTTTATATTCCAAGGGGTTTTATCTGGAACCCAACCAAAGGGTTCTACCGAGAACAATTTTTTATTCCAAGGGTTTCATCTAGAACGCACCAAGAGGGTTCTACTTAGACCCCACAATAAAAGGTGTATTCCTAGGACCATCTGTGAAAGGTTGCAACCAGAACAACCTATGAAAAGTTCTACAGAGAACCCTTCTATAGTGTAATGGTTCCATCCAGGACCCTGTCTGGGGGTTCGTTTCAGAACATTCACACCTTAGGGTGCTAACAAGAACCCAGCCGGGGGGTTCTACAGAATTCATTTTATATATTCCAAGGGTTTCATCTAGATTACATCCAGGAGGTTCTAACGAGAACCCTTTTATATTATAAGGGTTTCATGTAGAACCCTAAAGGATCGGGGCTGATGGTGCATCTCAACCCTCAACAATCATGGTTCTTGATCAGTTTTTAGGGTTGTGGTCCGGATGATCTTTTAATATCAATGCTTTCAACAATCCTTGAGGAACTCTTTCTTCCAAAAGGGTTCTTTGGATGAAAAGGGTTCTTAACGGAACCCCTAGTCTTACAAAGAACCCTGAGGGGCAAATGGTTCTGGGTAGAACCTCAGTCCTTCAGGAAAAAAGACTTATTTCTAAAATAGAAAACACTCTTAAAAAGCATCATGAACATCTTAACGCTCTTGGACTCGGTTGGTTCTTGTGAATCTCTTTCAGACATTATCTTAATTATTGAGGTATATAATTATAATCAATCTCAACAATCAATACTTCTTTCTCATCCTTCTGCTTCTACAGAACAAGGAAAAAAGAAGCTCTCAAAATACTGTTTCACTTGGAATTTAAGTAGTAAATTCCTGTGGCAGCAACATTTAAAAACGCATAAGACGACACATATTTCAGGATTACTGCGCTGGCTCGAGTGTACACACAAAAAAAAAGATGTTTCCAAGAAAGAGAGAGCGAAGAGAAAGAAACCTGGCAGGTGAGGATTTTCTGAGGTTGGAAAATGTTCATCGAAACCAAATGAACTTTGGAAAGTCTTCTGCAGCGACTGACTGCTGTTTACTGTATGAGGGAGTGTAAAAGATAAATTCTTGAGTGAGACATGTGCATGACCTAATGAACCAGCCAATAACGAGTGTGTGTACAAGCTCGTCAAACTGTGCGGTTTTCACTGCGGTTTATTCTCCGTCCAAATAGCTGCTGGCAGGCATCTGTGCGTTTAAACAGCGGACACACGTCCGCCCGCCCGACGCCGTTCAATTACAAACGGTTCGGGTTTTTTTCTGAGGATGCAGCCGAGGCCGGGCGAGCTCCCCGTGAGTTCACGTCTCCGTTTGAAAATAAATCTTTTCTTTTTTAAGCGGAGCGCATGTCTTTGTGTAGACGATGAATACTCGTTTAAAGATCTGAATTTCTTCTGTGAATACCAGAAGTTATTGGAGATTCATTGAATGAGCTTTATAAAGAAAAAAAAAGGGCACTGTCCATTTAATTTGTAATTTGGACACAAGCAAAGCATTCATGCCGATGAAAAGGACTTGATTTGGCTCAGAAATATCATTAAACGTCAGTTCAGTTCATTTCTTTTAAACTAGCAGAACATTTCTATTCAACTCCTTTTTGATTTCTTTCTGTCCAGACATCCAGATATATTTATCATCCGATGAAAAGAGACAATAAAACGTAAAAAATACATGAAACCAACAAATGATCTTTATATGAGATTAAAGTTAAAAAAAATAAATCCTTCTGTGGTTGAATACGTCTGAAATGTGACTGTGTGCAAAGTTACAGATTAGAGCTTCTGAAGGCTTTGATTGATGACTGATGGTCAACATAATCATTCACAAAGACTTGATGTACGTGAATGAAATGAAGAGTTCAACTAAGACAAAAAGTCTGCTCCTCGATTTTTAGATTAAAGCTTTAACTTGTTCCCCTAACCTTAACAGAGTACTTATATTACTCATAGACTGAATATAAGAAGTGGACGTAGTCGTTGTGACGTCACTCATTGGTTTGACGGATGCCGTTTTGAAGCCTTGAGTTTGGCGTTTGGCCGTCGCCATCTTGGCTTTTTGCAACCAGTGAACAGGAAGTTATCACATCTGGACTGAGGAGGAGTGACGTAGAGACGCCGTATACGTCTCTGGTCTGTCAATCACTGTGTAGCCCCGCCCAAAAGCATCCCCTGCTTTATGGTCTGTGTGACTCTAAATGGACCATAATGTACTAAATGAACATCATGCTGTATTGAAGAAGACTTGAAACTAGAGATTGAGACCATAAACTCATGTTTACAATGTTTACTGAGGTAATAAATCAAGAGAGAAGTAGAGTCATTTTCTCATAGACTTCTATACAACCAGAGGAGTCGCCCCCTGGTGGACACTAGAGAGGATGCAGCTTTAACACATGAAGCATCGGCTTCTCTTTTCAGAACCAGAGGTTGCCGCCTGATCTCATACATCAAACACACTGTGAAAGACAAGTTATTAAACTGTAAAATGTAAAATATCACACATCTGTACACTAACTCATGAGGAGCTGTTAATTATGTCGTGTGTTACGGACGCTGCTTCTCACACTTTAACATGTCAGATTTTTTTTTTTTATTAAATCAGAATCCAGACATTCTTGCAGTTTTTTTCTATCCTGTTGCAAAAACAATATTGTGACGGATAGATTACAGCCTCTTCTACATGTTAAAATTCATTTTTCACCACCTTAAGGACGCGTGAAGAGTCACTGACATGAAGGGAAAGCTCCTCACAACCCTCTGAACCCCAGAACCCACATGGAACAGCATGTTTTATTAAACAATCCCCAAAACGACACCGTTTATCAGTCAGAAGCTGTAAAAAACGTCAATGTTGTCTGATTTTTATCTTTTCTGAACACAAAGAACTCTTCCATCAGAAAAAGCAACCGAAGTAAAGCTTGTGATATTTCATCATAAACATTATATTCTATACGTCTCTTTTAAAATCTCACAACTAATAGAGAGTTCACTTTAACCAGATTGTGTAAAAACATTAAGTTGTGAGCTCCTCAGTGAAACTGAAGTCATGATTGATTCATCTGAGACCAACAGTCATGTGACAACAAGGAGGAGACACTCTGACTGAACTACAGGAACACAGAGCAGAGCAGAGAGGAGAGGAGAGGAGAGAGGAGACGAGAGAGGAGAGAGAGAGAGGAGAGAGGAGAGGAGACGAGAGAGGAGAGGAGAGAGGAGAGGAGAGAGGAGAGAGGAGAGGAGACGAGAGAGGAGGAGAGAGGAGAGGAGAGAGGAGAGAGGAGAGAGGAGAGAGGAGGAGAGGAGGAGAGAGGAGAGGAGACGAGAGAGGAGGAGAGAGGAGAGGAGAGAGGAGAGAGGAGAGAGGAGGAGAGAGGAGAGGAGAGAGGAGAGGAGAGGGGAGAGAGGAGAGGAGAGAGGAGAGAGGAGGAGAGGAGAGGAGGAGAGAGGAGAGGAGACGAGAGAGGAGAGAGAGAGAGAGGAGAGAGGAGAGAGGAGAGGAGGAGAGAGGAGAGGAGAGGAGAGAGGAGGAGAGAGGAGACGAGAGAGGAGAGAGGAGAGGAGAGAGGAGAGGAGGAGAGGAGAGAGAGAGAGGAGGAGAGAGGAGAGGAGAGAGGAGAGAGGAGAGAGAGAGGAGAGAGGAGAGGAGAGGAGAGGAGGAGAGAGGAGAGGAGAGAGGAGAGAGGAGGAGAGGAGAGAGGAGAGAGGAGAGGAGAGAGGAGGAGAGAGGAGAGGAGAGAGAGAGAGGAGAGGGGAGAGAGGAGAGAGGAGAGAGGAGAGAGGAGAGAGGAGGAGAGGAGAGGAGGAGAGAGGAGAGGAGAGAGGAGAGGAGAGGAGAGAGAGAGGAGGAGAGAGGAGAGGAGAGAGGAGAGAGGAGGAGAGAGGAGAGGAAGAGGAGAGGAGGAGAGAGGAGAGAGACGAGAGAGGAGGAGAGAGGAGAGGAGAGAGGAGAGAGGAGAGAGGAGGAGAGAGGAGAGGAGAGAGGAGAGGAGAGGGGAGAGAGGAGGAGAG